>NC_037669.1:91143718-91196848 GCF_003255815.1 Theropithecus gelada
CCGTGTTAGCCAGGATGGTCTCGATCTCCTGACCTCGTGATCCGCCCGTCTCGGCCTCCCAAAGTGCTGGGATTACAGGCTTGAGCCACCGCGCCCGGCCGAGACTCTTTTTCTTTAGACTTGCATGTTATTACACATTCCTGATTTTCCTCCTACCCATCTGAGTCTTCTTTATTCCCAGGAAACTTACTGGTGCCTTTTCCTGTCTCTGAATCATACATGTTGATGTTCCTTAGGGTTCAGTACTTGGCCCTCTTCTCCCTAAGGGATTTCTTTCCATTGCCATGGTTTCCAGCATCTCCAGATGATTCTTGCTGCTGCTGAAGATGATAATCACTGGTACTATCTGCCAGTACTACTGTTCTTGATATTTAACATATTCTTCTAATTTTCACATTAAATTTACGAAGTTTGTACTAATATCTCTATTTTACAGATGAGGAAACTCAGGCAAAGAGATTAAGTGACAAGGCCAAAGCCATGCTTAAAAAGTGGCAGAAGTGGCCAGGCGTGGTGGCTCACACCTATAATCCCAGCACTTTCGGAGGCCAGAGGCGGGTGGATCACGAGGTCAGGAGTTAAAAGACCAGCCTGGCCAAGATGGTGAAACCCCATCTCTACTAAAAATACAAAAACAAAAAATTAACCAGACGTGGTGGTTGGCAAGTATAATCCCAGCTACCTGGGAGGCTAAGGCACAGAATTGCCTGAACCCAGGAGGCAGAGGTTGCAGTGAGCCAAGATCGTGCCACTGCACTCCAGCCTGGGCGATAGAGTAAGACTCTGCCTCAAAAAAAAAGTGAGGCCAGGCACGGTGGCTCACGCTTGTAATCCCAGCACTCTGGGAGGCCGAGGCGGGCAGATCACGAGGTCAGGAGACTATCCTGGTTGACACAGTGAAACCCCCTCTCTACTAAAAATACAAAAAATTAGCCAGGTGTAGTGGTGTGCACCTGAAGTCCCAGCTACTCAGGAGGCTGAGGCAGGAGAATGGCATGAACCCGGGAGGCAGAGCTTGCAATGAGTGGAGATCGTGCCACTGCACTCCAGCCTGGGCGACAGAGCGAGACTCTGTCTCAGAAAAAAAAAAAAAGTGGCAGAATTGAGATTCAACCCTGGATGGGCTGGTCCTGAAGCCTGTGTCTTAATCCGTGTGCTGCATTGACACATAAGTCCAAGTCTCTCGGCCATACCTTCCTCTGGAACCTTTTCCACATATTCAGCTGCCTACTTAGCATTTACTTGGATTTATTGACAATGCCTCAGATCTTCATTGGCACCACTTCTAAAACTGTCAAAAACTTCCCTGTCTCAAAAAGTGATGCTGCTCTCCACCCAGTTGTTTCTGGTTTGGAGTCATCTTTGTGTCTGCCTCCTTGCTCCTCACAGCCAGTTCATTAACAAGCCATTGGCTGGGCGCGGTGGCTCAAGCCTGTAATCCCAGCACTTTGGGAGGCCGAGACGGGCGGATCACGAGGTCAGGAGATGGAGACCATCCTGGCTAACACACGGTGAAACCCCGTCTCTACTAAAAAATACAAAAAACTAGCCAGGCGAGGTGGCAGGCGCCTGTAGTCCCAGCTACTCGGGAGGCTAAGGCAGGAGAATGGAGTGAACCCAGGAGGCGGAGCTTGCAGTGAGCTGAGATCCGGCCACTGCACTCCAGCCTGGGCGACAGAGTGAGACTCCGTCTCAAAAAAAAAAAAAAAAAAAAAGCCATGTTGCTTCTACCATCACACCTCTCAAAATCTCTTATATCATCTCCACTGCCACCACTATAGTCTAGGCCACCAGTACTTGCTTCCATTCTTGTTCTTCAATTTATTCTTCATAGAACAATGAGAATAATCATAAAATGTAAGATCGTGTCACTTCCTAGCTTAAAACTCTCCAAGGGCTCCCATTATGTGTAGGAACAAATTTACACTACATTGTACAATACTCTGTATGAGTAACTTTCAAGCTGGGTTGCATTATTGCCTCCTCCATCCACTAATAGACATTTGGACACGTTTGGAAGAATTTTTGGAAGATGCTTGGGAATGTTAAATGACATTTAGTGGTTGGAAGCACACAGTAAAGGGGGCCTGCTACAGAAGCACTGCCTCCCATGCTCTGGCCACTGCCTACTTGTTCAGCTAGACTCCTGGATTTCCAGTTTGGGTAAATGGTGTTGCCATTGAACGAGGGAGGGAGGTAACTCAGAATAGATCTGGGCAGGGAAGATAATGAATACTTTGTAGATGTTAGTTGGAGGTGGCTATGAGATGTTCAGTTGGAGATATATAGTACCCACTGGGCATATTAAGCAGGGGGTAGGGGCGGTAAGGGTTCTAGCTTGAAGGTACATAGCGGTCACTTTGACAAATACGGATATCCAAACTGGAAAAGTGGGTGAGACTCACCAGGGAGAACATGTAGTTGAAATTAGAAAGTGGGTCTATAGAGTAGTCCCATAGTTAACAAACACGTAAGGGCCTGGCAGAGATAAACCTAAAGCATACACAGAAAGAGCTGCCAGATGGCTGAGGGAGGTCCAGGAGAGTGACAGGAAGCCGAGCAGAATGCAAAGGACAATGTTGTAAGTGACATTTTTTTTATGTGCCAGAAAGGTCCGGTAGGTTAGGGCCAAAGCATCCATCGCATTTGACCCTTTCATTTCAGGTGTATGCGAGTGGGGAGTACAGGGAGGGTGGTAGTGCTGGTAGTGGTGGCAGCAGCTACTACAGGCCACCAAGAAGAGATTGCTCATTTCTGGGGTAGACAGAATAGTGATTGGAGCCCTGAATACAGCATCCAGATCAAAGGTCTATGGAAATCAGAGAATGAGTCCTCAGGTTAAAAGTAGAAGAAAGGGCAAGAATGTCTGGGCCCAGCTATAGACTTGGCTTTGAGCAGGACAGTAATTCATGACAAACTTTTTAATAAAACAGAGTAGGGGAAAGATGGGTTGCTTCCTGAGCTAAGAAAGTACTTATTGACTAGGTAAAGGGAGGCTTGGGCCTGTGGGTGGCGGGGAGGAGGGGACATCTGTGTGGCTCACTGAGAGGCTTCTGGTGCTATTGGGTCCTCTGGCCCTGAGCTCAGCTGCCCTCCTGGTCTGTGCTAGATGTCTTAGAGGGGCATGATGGTTGGCAGTTCATGGAACTGTTTCAAAGAAATGGTTTGAGTAATTTTTTTTTTTTTTTTTGTGGTGATCATTGGATTAGCCAGTGCAGTTAAGGAGAAAAAGTGATGCCAATAATTTTCTTCACAACACTGCAGATTGAAGCAGCTCTTTGCCCTAGACTGTAATTTAATACATGTCAGTATTCTGGGCCTGATGCAAAGCTGTGCACACGTTTTTTGAATTAGTGAGTGAGCGAAACTAGGGCTTTGGGTGATTTGAATTGATTTCTTACTGTTTTATTGCACCTTTGAGAATCCAAGCACATTCTTTTTTTTTTTTTTTTTTTTTTTGAGACAAGAGTCTGGCTCTGTGACCCAGGCTGGAGTGCAGTGGCACCATCTTGGCTCACTGCAACCTCTGCCTTTCAGGTTCAAGCAATTCTCCTGCCTCAGCCTCCCAAGTAGGTGGGATTACAGGCGCATGCTACCTCACCTGGTGGCTAATTTTTTATATTTTTGGTAGAGACAGGGTTTCACCATGTTGGCCAGGCTGGTCTCCAACTCCTGACCTGAAGTGATCTGCCTGCCTCGGCCTCCCAGAGTCCTGGGATTACAGGTGTGAGCCACCTCACCCAGCTCAAGCACATTCTTTGAACATGTGGTGACTCAGTTCTTGCCCTTCAAAATCAGAATCCAAACTAAAAAAATGGAAAATCTTGGAATTTTATTTTTTTAGGGTGTAAGGATCTCTTTAGAATCTCCCCAGGCATGGTGGCTCATGCCTGTAAGCCTAACATTTTGGGAGGCCAAGGCAGACGGATCACCTGAGGTCAGGAGTTTGAGACCAGCTTGGTCAACATGGTGAAACCCCGTCTCTACTAAAAATACAAAAATTAGCCGGGCATGATGGCAGACACCTATAATCCCAGCTACTCGGGAGGCTGAGGCAGGAGAATGCCTTGAACCTGGGAGGCCGAGGTTGTGGTGAGCCAAGATCATGCCACTGTTCTCTAGTCTGGGTGACAGAGCAAGACTTTGCTCAAAAAAAGAATTTCAAAAAGTACGAAATTGCAAAGTTGGGAGTCAAGACCAGCCTGACCAACTTGGAGAAACCCCATCTCTACTAAAAATACAAAATTAGCCAGGAGTGGTGGCACATGCCTGTAATTCTAGCTAGTTGGGAGGCTGAGGCAGGAGAATCGCTTGAACCTGGGAGACAGAGGTCGAGGTGAGCCGAGATCCTGCCATTGCACTCCAGCATCCAAAGAACAAGAGCGAAACTCTGTCCCTGCCAAAAAAAAAAAAAAAAAAAAGAAATGCTGAGTCTCAGATCCCACCCTTTTCGATCACAATATACATTTTGATATAATCCCCAAGTGATTTGTTTGCACATTAAAGATTGTGGGGGCCGGGTGCAGTGGCTCACGCCTGTAATCCTAGCACTTTGGGAGGCTGAGGCAGGTGGATCACCTGAGGTCAGGAGTTCGAGACCAGCCTGGCCAACATGGAGAAACTCCGTCTCTACTAAAAATAAAAAAATTAGCCAGGTGTGGTGGCACACACCTATAATCCCGGCTACTCGGGAGGCTGAAGAAGGAGAATTGCTTGAACCCGGGAGGTGGAAGTTACAGTGAGCTGAGATTGTGCCACTGCACTCAAGCCTGTACTACAGGAGCGAGACTCCATCTCAAAAAAAAAAAAAAGAAAAAGACTGTGGAAGCAGTGATTTGAGCCAGTAGTTCTCAGCGGTGACCAAACATTAGAATTACTTTTTTACTCGAGGAGTTCTTTTGTTTTGTTTTGTTTTGTTTTTTATTTTTCCGAGACAGAGTCTCGCTCTGTCACCAGGCTGGAGTGCAGTGGCGCAATCTTACTTGAGGAGTTTTTATACGATTGATAACTTTGCTCCCCCTCAGAGAGATTCTGGGGTAAGTCTGGCTATTAGTGTTTTTAAATAAAAGATTTGACCGGGCACGGTGGTTCACGCCTGTAATCCCAGCACTTTGGGAGGCCGAGGCGGGCAGATCACCTGAGGATGGGAGTTCAAGACCAGCCTGACCAACATGATGAAACCCTGTCTCGACTAAAATTATAAAATTAGCTGGCCGTGGTGGTGCATGCCTGTAATCCCAGGTACTCGGGAGGCTGAGGCAGGAGAATCACTTGAACCCGGAAGGCGGACATTGCAGTGAGCCGAGATTGCACCATTGCACTCCAGCCTGAGTGACTAGAGCGAAACTCCGTCTAAAAAAAAAAAAACATTTAAAAGTGCAGCCAAAGCTGAGAATCACTGCACTAGCCCAGTTGCAGTGCTGCTTTTGCTGTCCCTGGGGCAGGAGGTAGAACTGCAAAGCTTCTTAAAAGTAGGACAGCAAGGAGTAGAGAAATATTTTCTTAAATAAGTGAACTACACATAACAATTTTCTGGCAATTTTGCTGAAGGATCTAATATAAAACACTATTGACACATTTTCATGGTTTCTTTCCTATAGGCTCAAACTGTCCAGGTTGCTGAAGTTGAACCACAGTCACAGCCACAGCCTTCCCCAGAACTTCTGCTTCCAAATTCTTTGAAGCCAGAAGAAGGGCTTGAAGTATGGAAAAACTGGGCCCAGACCAAGAATGCTGAATTAGAGAAGGATGCTCAGAACAGATTGGCACCCATTGGGAGTGAGTGTCTGGGAAGAAGAGTGGGCTCTGTCTAAAATGCAGTGGTACTGAAGTAACAGGAGGACAAAATGGCAGAAAAGTGGTATCCCCTATCTGGGGGAAAAGAGAGCAACATCTGTAATAGTATGTTGAATTCAGTCCTAGCAACAAGCAGTACTGACCCTGTGTACATAATAAGCAGGATGTGTGGAGTTTGCGCAAAACCAGGCATTTTTAGACATATGGGTTTCAGGAGTTGACCCTACCAGACCTGAACACAGTGGCTTCTGGGAGGAAATGGGAACCAGGTAGTAGGCACTCACTCAAGCCCTTCTTTCTTGGCATTAGGCTCATATACTCACATGATAGGCCAGTTCTGACATTACAGGCGTGAAACATTACAGTAGATACAAGTGACCATTTCTGTCCCAGCACCCTCATGGGCAGTATGTGTTCTGAGCCTTCCAGATATGGACCCCCAGGACCTCTATTCGTCCTGGGTTGCCAGGACCTCCATTCATCTTTGGGGCTTTCGTTGCAGGGCGCCAACTGCTGCGATTCCAGGAAGATCTCATCTCCTCTGCTGTGGCAGAGTTGAATTATGGGCTCTGTCTAATGACACGGGAAGCTCGAAATGGAGAAGGTGAACCCTATGACCCAGATGTGCTGTACTATATTTTCCTGTGTATTCAAAAGGTAGGAAACAGATCTTCATGAGAACATGTTTGAGCTGTGTTCCTGTTGGATGTTTGCTAGTTTAGTTAATAAAATGACAAACAAGAAGTTAAAATAAGGAAGTTCTCTTTCAGGTATATAATGAGTTTTAAAATGCACATTTTTTAAAGTTTTAAAAACCTACATGTTCACTTTAGAAAATAAGAGCCGGGGCCGGGCGCTGGTGGCTCACGCCTGTAATCCCAGCACTTTGGGAAGCCGAGGCAGGTGGATCACTTGAGGTCAGGAGTTGAAGATGACCAGCCCGGCCAACATGGTGAAACCCCTATCCACTAAAAATACAAAAATTCACCAGGTGTGGTGGTGTACGCCTATAATCCCTGCTACTTGGCAGGCTGAGGCATGATAATCGCTTGAACCCGGGAGATAGAGGTTGCAGTGAGCTGAGATCACAGCATTGCACTCCAGCCTGGGTGACAGAGCGAGACTCTGTCTCAAAAATTAAAAAAAAAAAAAAAGAGGTCGGGCGTGGTGGCTCAAGCCTGTAATCCCAGCACCTTGGGAGGCCGAGACGGGCGGATCACGAGGTCAGGAGTTCGAGACCATCCTGGCAAACACGGTGAAACCCCGTCTCTACTAAAAAATACAAAAATCTAGCCGGGCGAGGTGGCGAGCGCCTGTAGTCCCAGCTATTCGGGAGGCTGAGGCAGGAGAATGGCATAAACCCGGGAGGTGGAGCTTGCAGTGAGCTGAGATCCAGCCACTGCACTCCAGCCTGGGCAACAGAGCAAGACTCTGTCTCAAAAAAAAAAGAAAAAAAATAAGAGCCAAGCGAGATGTCTCACACCTGTAATCCCAGAACTTTGGGAGGCTCAGGCAGGAGGATCGCTTGAGCCGCAGGAGTTTGAGACCAGCCTAGGCAACATAGTGAAACCCCATCTCTACAAAAAATTAGCTGGGTATGGTAGTGCGTGCCTGTAGTCCCAGCTGCTTGGGAGGCTGAGGTGGGAGGATTGCTTAAGCCCCAGAGGTTGGGGCTGTAGTGAGTCATGATTATGCCACTACACTCCAGCCTGGGTGACAGAGTGAGACCCTGTCTCAAAAATGAAAAGAAAAGAATTAGCCGGGTGTGGTGGTGCACACCTGTAGTCCCAGCTGTTTGGGAGGCTGAGGCAGGAGAATTGCTTGAGCTCAGCAGTTCGAGGCTACAGTCAGCTATGATTGTGCCATTGCACTTCATTCAGTCTGGGCTGCAAAGCAAGACCTTGCCTCTTAAAAAATAAATGCATAAAATTAATAATAAAATAGGAAAACAAACATTATTCATCATCCTACTACCTAGAGAAACTTCTGTTATATTATTGGTAATTACCTTGACCTTTTTTTGTGTGTAATTCACAAAGCATTTATGTAACACTTTTCTTTTTGTTAAAGTAAACCTGATTTTCATGAAAGTAATTTATTCAAAACAAAGTCTTGTGCCAGCATAGAACTTTCCTTCTCATTGTTCCCTGCATTAACACTAAATACTTATTTGAAGGAGTCTAGCTAGAATAATATACCAATATAGTTAGGTTTTCAGGACATCTGTGGTGAAGCATAACGGAAATTTGCAGACTGGCAGTTCAAGGGAGCAGAGGTGGATATTTTAGTGCTTGAAGGCTTTTGAGGAGAAATCACAGTATAGTAGAGTAGGGCTTACTGGTTGGGACTCATTCTGTTGGCCTAGTCTTGAGACATGTCTGCCTCCTAGTTTTTTCCTCTCTCGGTGGTCCTAACCTAAGTACTGTGTGAATTGCTTTACATGCTTTCATTCTGTGCTCTCCCCAGTCCTGGAAGGCAGATACCATCATCTCCATTTACAGGCAAGGAAACTGAACCCCAGAAATTAAAAGACTTGCACATGTTATTTAACTTACACAATATCTAATGGAAGACTGACCCTAGAGCCTATTCATGATTTTTGCTAACACAAAACAATGCCTTTCTTGGGTGAAATACCATTCACAACATCTGCCTTATTTACCGAACTCTCAAGAATGTCATGAGAATCAGTCACATGAGCTTAAGCATACTATGGAAGTGTCACATGCTGGTGCCTTAGTTTGTTGAGGTGTGAATGGGTAGGGAAGGATAGTAGTACTGGTAGAAAAATATATTTATTTCCCCTGAAAGCCTTGTTCAGGAGACTACCAATAACTTCTATTAATTGTTTTTCTTTTAGTATCTTTTTGAAAATGGAAGGGTAGATGACATTTTCTCCGATCTTTATTATGTTCGGTTCACGGAGTGGCTACATGAAGTTCTGAAGGATGTTCAGCCCCGGGTCACTCCACTTGGTAAGAGTCTCCCTTGTCCTTGGATATCTTTCCCACCTGGATTTAAGAAAGATCAACAGCTTCTGTGGTTGGCTGTGAAAAGCATGTGAGTGAGGGGGATATAAATCCCAGACTGCAGCAGCATTGGCCACTGTGCTACTTGCCCTGATAGGGAAGAGGCACTGCTCACCAGAGAACCTTGCTGGTCCCAGTGTGGGAAGGACACAGGAACAAGCAGAACTAGTGGGATAGTTACTATCTTTTTTTTTTTCTATTAAAATGTATTGATTAAAGTTAGAATAACAATTAAGAATTGTGGACAGTTTTATCTGTAGAGCATAATTTTTGCTTTACTCACAGGCAGTCTTCTGGACAGCATATTCTGTTGGAACAAAAGCATAGGTTATTCAGTGTTTTTCTTTGTTTGTTCTTAAAAAAAACATGGTCTTGGTATGTTGCTGAGATGGACCTCAAACTCCTGAGCTCAAGCGATCCTCCTGCCTTAGCCTCCTGAGTAGCTGGAGCTATAGGCATGCGCTACCATGCTCAGGTATTTTTGTTTTGTTTTGTTTTGTTTTGTCTGATACAGTCTTGCTCTATAGCCCAGGATGGAGTGCAGTGGCATGATCTTGGCGCACTGCAGCCTCCGCCTCCTGGGTCCCAGTTCAGGCAGTTCTCCTACCTCAGCCTCCCGAGTAGCTGGGATTACAGGCATGTGCCATCATGCCCAGCTAATTTTTGTATTTTTAGTAGAGGCAGGGTTTTGCCATGTTGGCCAGGCTGGTCTCAAACTCCTGACTTTGTGATCTGCCCGCCTAGGCCTCCCAAAGTGCTGGGATTACAGGCGTGAGCCACTGTGCCTGGTCTATTTTTGTTTTTAATAGACTTTTTTGTTTTGAGACGGAGTTTTGCTCTTGTTGCCCAGGCTGGAGTGCAATGGTGCGATCTTGGCTTACTGCAGCATCCGCCTCCCGGGTTCAAGTGATTCTCCTATCCCAGCCTCCCAAGTAGCTGGGATTACAGGGGCATACCACCACGCCCGGCTAATTTTTGTATTTTTAGTAGAGACGGGGTTTCATCATATTGGTCAGGGTGGTCTCGAACTCTTGACCTCAGGTGATCCGCCCACGTCGGCCTCTCCCAAGTGCTGGAATTACAGGCATGAGCCACCACCGTCAACTAATAGACTTTTTTTTTTTGAGATGGAGTCTTGCTCTGTCATCTAGGCTGGAGTGCAGTGGCGCAATCTTGGCTCACAGCAAGCTCCACCACCTGAGTTCACGCCATTCTCCTGCCTCAGCCTCCCGAGTAGCTGGGACTACAGGCGCCTGCCACCACGCCAGGCTAATTTTTTAAATTTATTTTTAGTAGAGATGGAGTTTCACCGTGTTAGCCAGGATGGTCTCGATCTCCTGACCTTGTGATCCACCCGCCTTGGCCTCCCAAAGTGCTGGGATTACAGGCGCGAGCCACCGTGCCCGGCCTAGGCTTTGTTTTTTAGAGTACTTTTAGGTTTCCAGAAAAATTTAGCAATAAGTATAGAGAATTTCCATATAACTCCTTAAGTGTATACCCTCACACGCAGTTTCTCCTATCAGTAACATGTTGCATTAGTGTGGTACATTTGTTACAATTGATAAACCAATATTGATACATTATTGTTAACTATAGTTCATAGTGCTATGAACTATATTATTGTGTTGTACATTCTGGTTTACATTCTGTATCTGCTGTACATTCCGAGTTTTGATAAATGTATGATGACATGTATCACCATCATGATGTCTTATAGAATGTTTCACTGCCCTAAAAAATACCTCTTCTGGGCTGGACATGGTGGCTCACGCCTGTAATCCCAGCACTTTGGGAGGCAGAGATGGACTGATCACTGAACATTGGGAGTTCAAAACCAGCCTGGCCAACATGGTGAAACACTATCTCTATTAAAAATACAAAAATTAGCTGGGTGTGTTGGCAGGCGCCTGTAATCCCAGCTACACGGGAGGCTGAGATAGGAGAATTGCTTGAACCAGGGATTCGGAGGTTATGGTGAGCCAAGATTGTGCCACTGCACTCCAGCCTGGTGATAGAGGAAGACTCCGTCTCAAAAATAAAAAACAAAAACCTTCTCACCTGTTTATCCCTCCCTCCCCCAGATACACTGGGAACCACTGATGTTTTTACTATTTTCACAGTTTTCCTTTTCTAGAATATCGTACATTTGGAATAATTCGGCATGTGGCCTTTTCAGATTTACTCCTTTCACTTTCCAATATGCCTTTAAGATTCCTGTGTGTCTTTGGCTGGGCACGGTGGCTCATGCCTGTAGTCCCAGCACTTTGGGAGGCCAAGGCAGGTGGAGCATGAGGTCGGGAGATGGAGACCACCCTGGCTAACATGGTGAAACCCCGTCTCTACTAAAAACTACAACAAATTAGCCAGGCGTGGTGGTGGGTGCCTGTAGTCCCAGCTGCTTGGGAGGCTGAGGCAGGAGAATGGCGTGAACCCGGGAGGCGGAGTTTGCAGTGAGCTGAGATCACACCACTGCACTCCAGCCTGGGTGATAGAGCGAGACTCCAAGACTCTGTCTCAAAAAAAAAAAAGATTCCTGTGTGTCTTTTTGTGGCTTGATAGATTGTTTCTTTTTCTCACTGAATAATACTCCATTGTATGGATGTACCACAGTTTGTTTACTCATTCAGCTATTGAAGGACATCTTATCTTGGTTGCTTCCAAGTTTTAGCAATTATGAATAAAGCTGCTTAAACATTTGTGTACAGGTTTTTGGCAAAGGAATAGACAGATCAATGTTACAGAATAGAAAACCTGGAAATAGAGACACACAAATATAGTAAGTTTGTCATTGACAAAGGAGAAGGGAAATTCAATGGAGAAAGCAGAGAGAATAATCTTTTCAACAAATGGTGCTGGTGCAGGCTGTGCGCAGTGGCTCATGCCTGTAATCCCAGCACTTTGGGAGGTCGAGGAGGGTGAATCACTTGAGATCAGGAGTTCTCAAGTGATGACTGGTGATGACACCAGCCTGGCCAACATGGTGAAACCCTGTGTTTACTAAAACTACAAAAAATTAGCTGGGTGGCTGGGCGCAGTGGCTCAAGCCTGTAATCCCAGCACTTTGGGAGGCCGAGATGGGCAGATCACGAGGTCAGGAGATCGAGACCATCCTGGCTAACATGGTGAAACCCCGTCTCTGGCCAGGCGCGGTGGCTCAAGCCTGTAATCCCAGCACTTTGGGAGGCCGAGACGGGCGGATCACGAGGTCAGGAGATCGAGACCATCCTGGCTAACACGGTGAAACCCTGTCTCTACTAAAAAAATACAAAAAACTAGCCGGGCGAGGTGGTGGGCGCCTGTAGTCCCAGCTACTTGGGAGGCTGAGGCAGGAGAATGGCGTGAACCCCGGGAGGCGGAGCTTGCAGTGAGCCGAGATCCGGCCAGTGCACTCCAGCCTGGGCGACAGAGCGAGACTCCGTCTCAAAAAAAAAAAAAACAAAACCCCGTCTCTACTAAAAACTACAAAAAACTAGCTGGATGTGGTGGCGGGCGCCTGTAGTCCCAGCTACTTGGGAGGCTGAGGCAGGAGAATGGTGTGAACCCGGGAGGCGGAGCTTGCAGTGAGCTGAGATCGCGCCACTGCACTCCAGCCTGGGTGACAGAGTGAGACTCCGTCTCAAAAGAGAAAAAAAAAAAAAAAATTAGCTGGGTGTGGTGGTGCATGCTTGTCGTCCTAGCTACCGTAGATGCTGAGGCAGGAGGATCGCTTGAACTTGGGAGTTCAAAGGTGCAGTAAGCTATGATCATGCCACTGCACTCTGGCCTGGGTGACAGAGCAAGACCGCAACTTTGAAAAAATAACAGTCTAGCCGGACACGGTGGCTCATGCCTGTAATCCCACCACTTTGGGAGGCCGAGGTGGGCGGATCGATCACAAGGTCAAGAGATCGAGACCAGCCTGGCCAACATGGTGAAACCCCCCCCCCCCACTAAAATACAAAAAATTAGCCAGGTGTGGTGGTGTGCAGCTGTAGCCCCAGCTACTCAGGAGGCTGAGGCAGGGAAATCACTTGAACCAGGAAGGCAGAGGTTGCAGTGAGCCAGGAGCGCGCCACTGCACTCCATCCTGGCGACAGAGCAAGGGTCCGCCCCTCCTTGGGTGCAGTGGCTCATGCCTGTAATCCCAGCATTTTGGGAGACCGAGTCAGGTGGATGACTTGAGACCAGGAATCCGACATCAGCCTGGCCAACACATAAAACATCTTCTCTACTAAAAATACAAAAAATTGGCCGGGCGCAGTGGTTCACACCTGTAATCCCAGAACTTTGGGAGGCTGAGGCGGGTGGATCATGAGATCAGGAGATTGAGACTATCCTGGCTAACACTGTGAAACCCTGTCTCTACTAAATACAAAAAATTAGCTAGATGTGGTGGCATGTGCCTATAGTCCCAGCTACTCGGGAGGCTGAGGCAGGAGAATCGCTTGAACCAGGCAGGCAGAGGTTGCAATGAGGTGAGACCATGCCACTCCACTCCAGCCTAGGTGACAGAGTGAGACTCCGTCTCAGAAAAAAAAAAAAAAAAGACTAGCAGCTGGGTGTAGTGTAGTGGCTCACACCCATAATCCTAGCACTTTGGGAGACCAAGGTGGGAGGATCACTTGAGTCCAGGAGTTTGGGACCAGCCTGGTCAACAAAGTGAGACCCCCATGTCATTCATAATAAACGTCTAGTCTGGGCCTGGCTCACACCTGTAATACCAGCACTTTGGGAGGCCGTGGTAAGAGGATTGCTTGAGCCCAGGAACTCAAGACCAGCCTGGGCAACATGGTGACATCCTATCTCTACCAAAAAGTAAAAAACTACACACACACACATATTAAGTATCTGACCAGATACCTCACCAAAAAAAATATATTGATGGCACATGAGTATATGAAAATATGGGCTGGGTGTGGTGGCTCACACCTGTAATCCTAGCACTTTGGGAGGCCAAATGTAGGTGCATCACTTGAGGTCAGGAGTTCAAGACCAGCCTGACCAATATGGGGAAACCCCATCTCTACTTAGAAAAATAGAAAAATTAGCCGGGTGTGGTGGCACGTGCCCGTAATCCCAGCTACTTGGGAGGCTGAGGCAAGATAATCACTTGAACCCAGGAGGCAGAGGTTGCAGTGAGCCGATATCCTGTGCCACTGCACTCCAGCCTGGGCAACAGAATGAGACTCTGTCTCAAAAAGAAAAAAAAAGATGCTCTCGTCAGGTGTCATCAGAGAGTTGCAAATTGAAGTAATGAAATACTACTGTACATTTATTAGAATGGCTAAAATTCAAAACACCAACAGCACCAAATGCTGACATGGATAGGGAGTAACGTCATTTATTGCTTGTGGAAATGCAAAATGACACAACCACTTTGGAAGACAATTTGGCAGTTTCTTACAAAAGTAAACATTGTTGGCCTTATGATGCAGCAGTTGCATTCCTTGGCATGCAGAGAAGTTTAAAACTTGTCTTCATGCAAATATCCGAGTTTTAATCCCTGTTCTGCCATTTATTAAAATGTGTGCTGCTTAACCCTTAAAAAAGAAACTTACTGGTTAGACAAATTTTTTGAGTGCCTACTATATGCAAGGCAGTATTCCAGGTGCCGGAGAATATGATTAATACAGCAGTGAAGAAAATGGAGCTTGCACTACAGTAAGGTGAGACAGTGTATAAATAAGTAAGTTAACTCCAGTACTTTGTCTTTTTTTTTTTTTTTCCCCCCTTGTTTTTTGTGGAGAGCGAGGTCTCACTATATTGCCCAGGCAGGTCTCCAACTCCTGGGCTCCAGCTGTCCTCCCACCTCTGCCTCCCTAAGAGCTGGGATTATGGGCATGAGCTACTGCGCCTAGCAACTTAAGTACTTTGGAGAACAGAACACAAAGGAATGGAAAGGGTTAAGACTATTACAAGGGAGGGCTATCGTTGGAACAGAGACATGAGTGACTACATCACTCTACATAATTTAGAAGTTTTCAAGCTAAGTATGGATATGCAGAGTTCACTTTTTAGTCTGTTACTATGGATAAATAAAATAAACAGAATAGATTAATGAATTCCCCCATGTACCCATTTTCCATGGCAAATCTTTTTTTGTTGCTGTTTTTTTGTTTTTGAGACGGAGTCTCACTCTGTCGCCCAGGCTGGAGTGCAGTGGCACGATCTCGGCTCACTACCTCTGCCTCAGGTTCAAGTGATTCTCGTGCCTCAGCCTCCCAAGTAGCTGGAATTACAGGCGTGTGCCACCAAGCCCATCTACTTTTTATATTTTTAGTAGAGACGGGGGTTTCACCATGTTGACCAGGCTGGTCTCAAACTCCTGACCTAAAGTGATCCACCTGCATCAGCCTCCCAAAGTGCTGGGATTACAGGCATGAGCCACTGAGCCTGGCCTGTTGCTGTTTAATTACTTTTTGTTTGTTTTTAAGTTTATTTTTTCCATTTTAACCTTTATGTATACCACCACCTGTTTCCCCTCTCCTGTACTGGAAGTAAATTCCAGATACTTTATCCATACTTTTTTTTGTCTCAAGCCTCTGAATAGCTGGGATTACAGGCACCTGGCCAGGCTGGTCTCGAACTTCTGGCCTCAAGTGATTGGCCCACCTCGGCCTCCCAAAGTGCTGGGATTTCAGGCATGAGCCACGGGACCCAACCTATCATACTTACTTATTTATTTACTTGTTTGTTTATTTGAGACAGATTCTCATTCGCCTAGGCTGGAGTGCAATGACAGGACCTCGGCTCACTACAACCTCTGTCTCCTGGGTTCAAGTGGTTCGCCTGCCTCAGCCTCCCAAGTACCTGGGATTACAGGCATGTACCACAACACCTGGCTAATTTTTGTATTTTTAGTAGAGATGGAGTTTAATTTCACCATGTTGGCCAGGCTGGTCTTGAACTCCTGACCTCAGGTGATCTGCCCACCTCAGCCTCCCAAAGTGCTGGGATTACAGGCGTGAGCCACCGCTTCTGGCCTGGTTGTGTCTTTTAATATTTACTTTTTATTTATGTATTTATTTATTTTGAGATAGAGTCTCACTCACTTTGTCGTCCAGCCTGGAGTGCAGTGACATGATCTTGGCTCACTGCAACCTCCGGCTCCTGGGTTCAAGCAATTCTCCTGCCTCAGCCTCCCAAGTAGCTGGGACTACAGGCGCACACTGCCACACCCGGCTAATTTTTTGTAGTTTAGTAGAGACAAGGTTTCACCATGTTGCCCAGGCTGGTCTTGAACTCCTGACCTCAGGTGATCCACCCGCCTCGGCATCTCAAATTGCTGGGATTACAGACGTGGGCTACGGAGCCTGGCTCATACTTTAAAAAATAATTTTAAAAAATGACTGGGCATGGTGGCTCACGCCTGAGTTCCCAGCACTTTGGGAGGCCAAGGCGGGTGGACCACGAGGTCAGGAGTTCGAGACCAGCCTGGCCAATTATGGTGAAACCCTATCTCTACTAAAAAAAATGCAAAAATTACCTGGATGTGGTGGTGGGAGCCTGTAATTCCAGCTACTCGGGAGGCTGAGGCAGTAGAATCACTTGAACACAGGAGAGGCAGGGGTTGCAGTGAGCCGAGATCGCACCATTGCACTCCAGCCCAGGTGACGGTGCAAGACTCAGTCTCAAAAATAAATAAACAACAAAAAAAGGTAAATCCATAATGTAATTAAAATCTACCCTTTGTTAGGCCGGGTGCAGTGGCTCATGCTTGTAATCCCAGCACTTTGGGAGGCTGAGGCGGGCGGATCATGAGGTCAGGAGATCGAGACGGTCCTGGCTAACACGGTGAAGCCCCATCTCTACTAAAAATACAAAAAATTAGCTGGGTGTGGTAGCGAGTGCCTGTAGTCCCAGCTACTTAGGAGGCTGAGGCAGGAGAATGGCGTGAACACGGGAGGCAGAGCTTGCAGTGAGCCGAGATGGTGCCCCTGCACTCCAGCCTGGGTGACAGCAAGACTCCCTCTTAAAAAAAAACAAAAAAAAATCTACCCTTTATTAAAATGTTTAATAGTCTTACACATTTCATTATTTTGATTTATCTGAATCAAGGTCAAAATTAAGTCTACATATTGAATTTGGCTTTTTTTTTTCCTTGAGACAGAGGCTTGATCTCGGCTCACTGCAACCTCTGCCTTCCAAGTTCAAGCGATTCTCCTGCCTCAGCCTCCTGAGTAGCTGGGATTACAGGCGCGCACCACCACACCCAGATAATTTTTATATTTTTAGTGGAGACAGGGTTTCACCAGGTCAGGCTGGTATCGAACTGCTGACCTTGTGATCCATCCGCCTTGTCCTCCCAAAGTGTTGGGATTAGAGGGGTCAGCCACCATACCTGGCCTTTTTCTTTTTTTCTTGAGATGGAGTCTTCTCTGTCGCCCAGGTTGCAGTGCAGTGGTGCAATCTTGGCTCACTGTAACCTCCCTCCTGGATTCAAGTGATTGTCCTGCCTCAGCCTCCCGAGTAGCCGGGACTACAGGTGCCTGCCACCACAGCTAGCTAATTTTTGTATTTTTAGTTGATACGGGGTTTCACCATGTTGGCCATGCTGGTCGCGAACTCCTGAGCTCAGGCAATCTGCCTGCCTCAGCCTCCCAAAGTACTAGGGTTACAGGTGTGAGCCACCTTGCTTGGCCTTAATATTTACTGTTCATCTTAATTTCCCCCTCCCTTTTGTCTTACAGTATATTCATGAAAGAAACTAGCCTTTGAAATTGTCGCACAGTCTAATTTTTGCTGATTGCTCGCTGTGGTGTAGTTTAACATATTCTTTTTCCCCATGTATCTACAGTTGATTGGTAATTGAATATACAGATTGATTCCAGATTTTTGTTTTGTTTTGTTTTTGGCAAGATTACTTCATAGTTGGCCTTTCTTTGATCACAATGCCCAAATGTCTGAATCCACTGATTCTTTATGGGTCACAGAATAGTATTCTAATGTTATTATTACTTAATAATTACTTGGAATATAATGAAAAACTTTCCCTCGTTTTTTTTTTTTGTTTGTTTGTTTTTTTAAAGAGACAGGATCTCAATTTATCACCCAGGCTGGATTGCAGTGATGGGAACACGGACGGCTCACTGTAGCCTCAACCTTCTGGGCTCAAGCAGTCCTCCCACCTCAGCCCTCCATGTAGCTGGGGGCTACAGGCATGTGCCACCATGCTTGGCTAATTTTTGTATTTTTTGTAGAGATGGGGTTTTACCACGTTGCCCAGGCTGGTCTCAAACTCCTGAGCTTAGGCGATCCACACACCTCAGCCTCCCAAAGTACTGGGATTACAGGCGTGAGCCACTTCCTGGCCCTAACTTTCCCTGTTTAACTCTTTAGAGTCATAATGGTATAGACTGGTAAGTTTTGTATAGAAGAGGCAGGGTTAACGGCTTTTTTTTTTTCTTTTTTTCTTTGCTTAACCAGTTTTCACAAAAATGAGTTAGTTCATCAGCTTCCCTCAGTGATGTCCAATTAAGGTTTTCTTGTTTACAAGAGTCATTGTGAACTTACAGATTTAAACATATTTAATGAGATTCAGCTGATTGCAGACATCTCTACTGATGTACAAATGTCCCATCATTGGCGATTAGGAGCCTCTTTAAATTGACCCCTAAGTCCTTTCGACATGACTCTAATAGTCTTTCTTAATTTCTGACTTAACAGAATGTTTCAGTCCCATCTTGGACATTTCTTGTTCTAATGTAGAAACCTTCAGTTCTGGAGCCTGGTTGCTTTTATTGGGGCCTGGTATTTCAGTGCCTTACTTCAGTGGGCAGAACTAGAAATTGTTTTTAAAGATAAAATACATCATTTTGGTGCTTATAGTTCAGATTCAGAATTATAAGGCTACTACCTAGGTTTTTTTAATCTATAGCCCCTTACTTCCATGTAGAGTCAGTAGAGTCTGTTTTATTTTATTTTGATTTATTGTTTTATTTTGAGACAGGGTCTTGCTGTGTTTCCCAGGCTGGAGTGCAGTGGCACAATCTTGCCTCACTGGAACCTCTACCTCCTGGGCTGAAGCAATCCTTCTACCTCTCAGCTTCCCAAGTAGCTGGGACTACAGGTGCACACCACCACACCTGGCTAGTTTTTATATTTTTTCATAGAAATGAGGTTTTGCCATGTTGCCTAGGCTGGTCTGAAATTCCTGGGTTCCAGTGATCCTCCTGCCTTGGCCTCCCAAGGTTACACCCATGAGCCACCATGCCCGGGCCATTTTACTTTTTCTTACAGGGTCTTGCTTTGTCTCCCAGGCTCAAGTACAATGTTGCGATCATAGTTCACTGCTGCCTTGCCCTGTTGGGCTCGAGCTGGGACCCAGGCTCGAGCGGTTGCACTCAGCTTTTTTTTTTTTTTTTAAGTTTTTGTATTGACGTGGTCTCCCTGTGTTGCCCAGGCTGGTCTTGAACTCCTGGGTTCAAGCAATCTTCCTACCTTGGCCTCCCAATGTGCTGAGATTATAGACATGAATAACCACACCCAGCCAAGTTTATTACAAATTGTAGAGAAGAGAATAAAATTAGAGAAGTGACATCAGAGGGAGCAAATGGCAGAGCAAACCCAGAAAAGTGGAACATGCCAAAGTATGGCAATAATTGTTCCCAGGAGAACAGTTATTTAAAAAAAAAAAAAAGAAGGCCAGGCGTGGTGGCTCACGCCTGTAATCCCAGAACTTTGGGAGGCCAAGGTGGGAGAATTGCTTGAGCCCAAGAGTTGAAGACTAGCCTGGGCAACATAGCAAGACCTCATCTCCACTAAAAATCAAAAAAATTAGTCAAGTGTGATCGCGCACACCTGTGATCCCAGCTACTAGGGAGGCTGAGGTGGGAGGATTCCTTGAATCCTTCTTTGCTGAGAAGGGCCGTTTTCTGCTCATCCTGGATCTTGGGGGCTTCAGATACGTCTAAGAGCAGAAAAGCTTTTCCCATTGCCACTGGGTCACAAAATAGCTGAAAAGTATACAAAAAATAGAGTCAGAACTGCCTTGAAGAGATGGAAGTGCACTACTCTAGTTAGAGAGCCAGCTTTGTTCTGGCAAGAGCACAGAACACAGAAGAGGAGTGTATTGGGCAGAATGTTCTTTTTTCTGCTTCCAGTAAGTGTCATAACACTGTGCTTACTTGGAGAATCCCGAAACCCTGCAGGAAAATACTGTTGCCTGCTGCTATTTCATTATGCACTCAGTGCACAAACATGTGCATACTGACTGACTTCAGCACATGAAAGGGGCCTTGGTGGTCATGTCAAATGTTATCTTTCTTTGGTGCAGACCTGGCTGACCAGGGTTCTTGTTCAGATTATTGACCTTTGTCCATGCCTAGCTCTGGGTTCACTTATGAACCAGGGTCTTACAGTAACACCAGCTCTGTGGGGGGATCTTGTAATAGTTCAAATACTGTCATATTGGCTAGGCGTGGTGGTTCACGCCTGTATTTCTAACTGTTCAGGAAACTGGCAGGAGGAGTCTTTGAGCCCAAGAGCTCAAGGCTGCAGTTAGCCATGATTGTGTCACTGTACTCTAGCTGGGGTGACAGAGCAAAACCTCATCTCTTTTTTTTTTTTTGGAGACAGGATCTCATTCTGTCACCCAGGCTTAAAGTACAGTGGTGGATCACGGCTAACTACAGCCTTGACCTCCCAGGCCCAAGGAATCCTCCCACCTCAGCCTCCCTAGTAGCTGGGATCACAGGTGTGTGCCATCACACTCGAATAATTTTTTTGATTTTTAGTGGAGATGGGGTCTCGTTATGTTGCCCAGGCTGGTCTTCAACTCTTGGGCTCAAGCAGTTCTCCCACCTCAGCCTCCCAAAGTTCTGGGATTACAGGCGTGAGCCACCATGCCTGGCCTTCCTTTTTTTAAAAGACTGTAGAAGAGACCCTGTATCTTAGCAAAAAATAATAATAATTTTTTAAAAAATCCCCCAAAGAGTATCAATCTCCTGTTTATCTAGAGAATTAATGACAATAGCCTTGCTTTTTTTTTTTTTTTTTTTTAATTGAGACGGGAGTCAGGCTCTGTCGCCTAGGCTGGAGTGCAGTGGTGCAATCTCAGCTCACTGCAAGCTCTGCTTCCAGGGTTCACACCATTCTCCTGTCTCAGCCTCCCGAGTAGCTGGGACTACAGGAGCCCGCCACCACACCCAGCTATTTTTTGTATTTTTAGTAGAGACGGGGTTTCACCGTGTTAGCCAGGATGGTCTTGATCTTCTGACCTCATGATCCACCCGCCTCGGCCTCCCACAGTGCTGGGATTACAGGCGTGAGCCACCGCACCCGGCTGGCCTTGCTTTTTAGAGACGGTTGAAACGAGAGAATACTTGGTAAGGCAAACGGGCGTGCATGCCAGTTCTTTGGGTCCTGGACCACCTTTGAAAATATGCAAAGCTCTGTACACTCTCAGAGAAGTATGCATATATGCAGAGTTTGGTTTATAGTTTTCTGTACTTCACTGTCTCTGAGGGCAGTCTTTTTGCCCTGTGTTAGCCTTGGATTAGAGGGTAACAACAATCATGTAAGGCTGTGGTTCTCAAGTGTGGTGTTAGAAATACTTATCATCAGGTTCCACCTCAGAAACAGGTTGGGACCCAGCTCTCTGTGTTTTAACAAGCTTTCCAGATGATTTTTGCCACACTTTAGGGAGAGTCCCCTGATGAAATTTGTACTCCTGTGTGGTCCTTATGCTTCACACCTCCCATATTGTGCCTTTGAGAGATCACCTGCCATCCTCTTGTTGTAACAGTACTCTATTCCTCCTAGGCTATGTCTTGCCCAGCCACGTGACTGAGGAGATGCTGTGGGAGTGCAAGCAGCTTGGGGCTCACTCCCCCTCCACCTTGCTGACCACCCTCATGTTCTTTAATACCAAGTAAGTGTTCTAGAGGCTCCACTGCTGGCATCTGTCCAGTGAAGAGTGTAGAAACTATCCAAGAGGCCTTCTGAATTCCTCTGACATATATTTGAGAAACTGGGCTACTGAAAGCCCTAACCCCACTTGGCTGCATTTTGTTTGGTAACCAGTAAGGCAAACACCCTTGCCAGTCCCCTACCATCCATCTTGATGTAGCTCCTGCACTGGATACTGGTTGGGTACAAGCCTGCCCAGATCTTGGGAATGTGGGTGGTGGCTTCTCTGAAGCACCAGTAGGCAGAGGATGAGTCATGGTATCCTCCCGGCACCCCTCCCTCTGCCTTGCATTTTACTTGTGATCCAGGTACTTCCTATTGAAGACAGTGGACCAGCACATGAAGCTGGCCTTCTCCAAGGTCTTGCGACAGACAAAGAAGAACCCCTCTAATCCCAAGGATAAAAGCACGAGTATCCGGTACTTGAAGGCCCTTGGAATACACCAGACTGGCCAGAAAGGTAGGGAAAGGAGGCAGGGATGGTAAAAACAGGTGCTGCTTGTCCTGCCCTTGTGCCTGTGAGGCTGGTGATAAGTGTAAAGGTTGAGATTTGCTGGATAAAATTCTCCACTCCCTTCTCACCAGCCAAAAATTCCAAACTTTCCTCCTAGAAGCAGAGAAGCCCCAGAGAGAATAGCTGCCTCTTCCCTTAGTAGTCACTGCCCATGCCTCATACCTTCCCTCCCCAGACCCTGTATTTCCTAGTTGGGCTGGCTGAAAGCCTAAGGTTCCTGATTTGGGTCTGAGGTAAGGCAGTCTGATGCCAGGTCTGTGGTGGTGGGGATGTGTGTTTTATAGTTACAGATGACATGTATGCAGAACAGACGGAAAATCCAGAGAATCCATTGAGATGTCCCATCAAGCTCTATGATTTCTACCTCTTCAAATGGTGAGGAGGCTTTATTGTGACTGGCCGTCCATGTGTGTGCATGTGTGTTTATGCGTGTGCATGTGTGTTTATGCGTGTGCATGTTCACTTGTGTGATAGCTTATCACACGGGAGAGGCATTCTCTAGTCCCAGACCACATAAAAACACTTCCAGAAAGCTAAATGTAGAAGCACCCTTGCCCTGGCTTTTCAAATGTGTGTGATGTGCCTAGCACTGATAGAAAAAGGGGTACCAGGTCCCTACAGTCAACTTTCATGAAAAGGATATGAAGGTACAGAGAATCTACCTTCATCACATATTGAGCATGGCCCTGCTTCCTGACCTTGACCTTTTGTCACTGCCACCATTAATGTAGGTGAGACTTCTCTCAGCTTTTTCTCCTTTTTGCCCATTCAGTGGTTTCTCATTACATAATAATTCTTTTATGGCAGACAGCTCCTTTCATGCACTCCCCCTTGCTAACCTCGTATCTGTGGAGCTTAGTTCCCCAGCCACACTAGCTCCTCTCCACTCAAGGGCATCATATTATGCCTCTTCTCAACTTAAACACAGCTTATCAGGGAAGCATTTCCACATTCCCCACCTCTTCCTGTGGCTATTTCCTAGGTAGCACTTATCACTGTTTGTTATTTTGTATTTGTGTAACTTTAATTGCTACCTGTGTCCCCTCCTATCTGTAAGCTCCATGAGGTAGGAAATACTGTTGCTGCCCATTATTTTTTAATATCAGCACCTGGTGCTGACCTGGCACTAGTAACCCTTAAATAAATCTTAAATGGATGGATGAATAACTGTTAGAGTATACAGGATGCCAAGTACTTAATAGAGGTACAGCACGGTTAGGGGGAGGGGAGTGAACCCAAGTTAAGGACCCCAGTGTAATGGCCATCATTAGTGGGTAGAAAACACAACATGAGGCTGGGCACAGTAGCTCACACCTGTAATCCCAGCACTTTGGGAGGCCAAGGTGGGTGGATCACCTGAGGTCAGGAGTTCAAGACTAGCCTGGCCAACATGGCGAAACCCCATCTCTACTAAAAATACAAAAATTAGCTGGGCTTGGTGGCACGTGCCTATAGTCCCAGCTACTCAGGAGGCTGAGGCAGGAGAATCACTTGAACCAAGGAGGCGGAGGTTGCAGTGAGCTGAGATCACCCCCACTGCACTCCAGCCTGGAGACAAGATGCCACCTCAAAAACAAAAAACAAAACACAACATGTGCAAAGACTTGGAGATAGACCCTTTGAGCAGTGAAGTTGGCTTCAAGTAAGATAAGGATGGACTCACATGAGTCCATGGGAGCCATAGGCTGGTGCATTCAGTGATGGATCACAGGTGGTATGTGGGAAGGAGGGGCAGAGGGGAAGCAACCCAACATTTGGGGGATTTGCAGTAGTCCCAAAGGAGGACCAGGATGTAGTGTGTGGTGGCTGCATGGAATTCAGTAGCTGTGCCACAATACCTCGGGACCTTACTGTTTGCAGACAGCATCTGTCTGGGAGGTTCAAGGTGGGAGGGTTGAAGTTGTGTTGGTGGTACCCAACTTTTACTCACATATTCTTCAGCCCCCAGAGTGTGAAAGGCCGGAATGACACCTTTTACCTGACACCTGAGCCGGTGGTGGCCCCCAACAGCCCAATCTGGTACTCAGTCCAGCCTATCAGCAGAGAGCAGATGGGACAAATGCTGACCCGGATCCTGGTGATAAGAGAAATTCAGGAGGCCATCGCAGTGGCCAATGCAAGCACTATGCACTGAGATGCCTTGGCCATAGTGCAAGAGAAAGCAGCCAGGAAAAACCAGAGAGACTTTCACACTAAAGAAGAGGCCTCCATTTTTTCTTTTTTCTTTTTTTTATTGGTGTAGTTATGAAGCCTTTCAGGCTGCTTCTGTTTAAAATGTAAAAGAAAACTTTGCCCCCTTTGCATCTTCATAAACCTGCTGCGGCAGACTCCTCAGCCGATGGTGACTCTGGGTTTCCTTGAGATCATATGTCCTAGAAAGTTGCTGACTGACTCTTTTTTTGTCTGGGGCCTGGGGAAAGGGCTTGGACTGTTAAATGTGGCCCCTTTCCATCTTCAAGAGAGATGGAATTAATGATGAATGGACCCTGCAAGGGAATCTCCCCAGCTGACTTCCACTGGGCTGACAGACTTTGCTGACCACAGGGGAACGATGTTCTTTTCTTTCTTCATGCTCAAACATAAACTTAGCATCTTAATGGAAGAAAAATGAGGGGAACTTCAATTATGATTTATTAAAGACAATTTCTATTACACCCTCCTTTATGACAAGTGACATTTTAGATGTTAAAGTAAAAACTTTACCATGCCTTTTTTTTTTTTCTTTTTTTTTTTTTTTTGGCCTAACATTGAGGCCTTAAAACCTGAGGCTCCTGTGCCTGATGGAATTCTTGTAACATACACTTGTGTATCATATAAAGATACCACTCTGTTTCTCTTAATGTATTCTTACTCTAGTTGTTTATTAAGAATGACAAGCACGTCTTTTCAACATGCTAGTGAACAACGCCTCTTTATTTTGGGGAGGAGCCCGGCGGGACAGTGGAAGTAAAGCCTTGCCTGTTAATTGAACTGGCCGGGGTCCTGCGGGGAGTGGGGTGGGACTTGAAATCAGCTCCTCAGTGAGGAGGCCAGTGTGTGCTGTACGCATGCGCTGTTTCTTCAGCGGCAGCTCCGCCCCTGCCGCAGCGAAGCGGGTCTGTTCCGGCCGCGCGTACTACGACCTGACGTCAGCAACGTGCGCGGCGCAGTGACGAAGTCGGCTGGTTTATATTGGCGCGGCCCAGACGGTAGAGGTCTCTGCGGCGCGGTCCTCGGAGACACGCGGCGGTGTCCTGTGTTGACCATGGCCGACTACCTGATTAGTGGGGGCACGTCCTACGTGCCAGACGACGGACTCACAGCACAGCAGCTCTTCAACTGCGGAGACGGCCTCACCTACAAGTGCGGGCCTATGGGGCTCACCTGGGCGAAGAGAGGGGTGGCATGCTGGGTGAAAAGGCCAGATGGGGGCTTCCGTGGAGCCTTCTTGGGCGTAGGCGCGGGGGACAGGTTCCGGGAATTGGCCACCCACCTCCGGGGCTCACTTTGAGACATCGGGAGCGGTGCTTGGGATACGGAGAAACATCTCAATAGTGCTTGGAATTTCAGGCTGGAGACTCCATGCTCCAGACACATGGAATTGCCAGGGTGCCAGGAGCACTGATGACAGCTCGGTGGCATAAAAGGTCCCCTGTCCCCGCTTCCACCTTGTACTATGTCTGTGACACACAGGCTCTGTCAGTGCCACTCTCTGCTCACATGGGTTACGAGTTGATTGATATATGCGGGATGGAGTCTCATGCTACCCTATGCCTGAGAGCTTTACTCCCAATTCACTCCCTTCCCTCGCAGTGACTTTCTCATTCTCCCTGGGTACATCGACTTCACTGCAGACCAGGTGGTAAGTATGATCAGGAATTGAGTCCTGAACATCAAGGTGAGCTAAGGTGCTACTGTCACCTAGTCTCTGGGCTACCTCACCAGATTGGGCTTGGGTGTGGATTTTATGGGATGTTACTGGTTAGCATGCAGGTCATACAAAAGTGCCTTTTTGTGGGGGACTCAGTAACACCTTGAGGAGTAAGAGATGCTTTCCCACACTGGCTGACCTTTGTCTCCTCAGGACCTGACTTCTGCTCTGACCAAGAAAATCACTCTTAAGACCCCACTGGTTTCCTCTCCCATGGACACAGTCACAGAGGCTGGGATGGCCATAGCAATGGCGGTGAGCCCCATGGGGTGTGGGGGAAGGAGCAAGGATGCCATCGCCTTTCCCCAAAGGCATCCAGTCCTGCCTCTTGTCACTTAGTATTTCTCTTTTTATCCTGTAGCTTACAGGTGGTATTGGCTTCATCCACCACAACTGTACACCTGAATTCCAGGCCAATGAAGTTCGGAAAGTGAAGGTCAGAAGGGCAAAGATCATTAGCAAGCACTCCTGGGAATTGCACTGAGGTGGGGTGGGGTGGGAGTAGGGGTTTATTCTATTAATTTAGTATTCTTTCTTCCCACCATGGGGTTCACTTACTGAGAAGACCCTGAGATTCTGTTTCTTAAAGCAGCAGCAATAGACCTGGTGGACAGTGCCTCCAGCCTACCCATGTCTCCTCTAAGATGTGTTGGTGTGATTTGGTCTTGTGGCACTGCCAAAGGGAGCGTTAAGCAGAGACCCCATGCTTCAGATCAAGAGCCTGATGAAAGTAGTTCAAAGATGCGATACCTTTCTCACCATCCCTTTCCAGAAATACGAACAGGGATTCATCACAGACCCTGTGGTCCTCAGTCCCAAGGATCGTGTGCGGGATGTTTTTGAGGCCAAGGCCCGGCATGGTTTCTGCGGTATCCCAATCACAGACACAGGCCGGATGGGGAGCCGATTGGTGGGCATCATCTCCTCCAGGGATATTGATTTTCTCAAAGAGGAGGAACATGACTGTTTATTGGAAGAGGTGGGTGCCACTGTCAGAGTAGATCCAAGCTCTGGCAGCCCAGGTTGAAGAGGCTTCTGTTGTCTGTATGACATCTCTGATAGCCTCTCCCCTCTGGGAAAGAGAAGGGTCAGGCCAAGTTTCTGACTCCTTCATTGGGTTTCTGCATCCTTTCTCCACCAGAGGCTTTCAAACTGCCCAAATGCTTGCTAGTATTCATGCTTTGTTTTTTTAAACCCCTAAGGTAGGGGCAGTGCTCGAGGTCTGCCCTCATTTTCTTGCCATTGTTCCTGGGTGGTCCTCCTTATTCCATAGTGTAAGAGGCTGCTCCCTGTGCCATGTTGCCCTTTCTACTCATCCCTCACTTAATACCATACTGCTTAGGAACTATTGCGATCCCTTGAGGAAGGGTGATTTGGATGTGAATGTATGAACGTGGTGGTCCATAGAACTTCACCTCTGAATTAGGCAGGGCATGTAGAGGTGACTGGCCATAGGCCAGGCGCAGTGGCTTACCCCTGTAATCTCAGCACTTTGGGAGGCCGAGGCAGGCGAATCACGAGGTTAGGAGTTCAAGACCAGCCTGGCCCACATGGTGAAACCCTGTCTCTACTAAAAATACAAAAAATTAGTTGGGTGTGGTGGCGCCTGCCTGTAATCCCAGCTACTTGGGAAGGAAAGAAAAAAAGAGTTGACTGACCATAGTCGATGACTGGCCCTTCGCATCTCACCTCCTACGTAGATAATGACAAAGAGGGAAGACTTGGTGGTAGCCCCTGCAGGCATCACACTGAAGGAGGCAAATGAAATTCTGCAGCGCAGCAAGAAGGGTAAGTCCTAGAGCTGGGAAAGGGCCTGGAACTAATGCTCAGGGTCCTGATCCATGTCCTGCCCTGACCACAGGAAAGTTGCCCATTGTAAATGAAGATGATGAGCTTGTGGCCATCATTGCCCGGACGGACCTGAAGAAGAACCGGGACTACCCACTAGCCTCCAAAGATGCCAAGAAACAGCTGCTGTGTGGGGCAGCCATTGGCACTCATGAAGATGACAAGTATAGGCTGGACTTGCTTGCCCAGGCTGGTGTGGATGTAGTGGTTTTGGTGAGCTGCTACACAGGTGGGTTGGGGCAATAGGGGCAGCTGCCACATCACAGTCTGAGACTTAGTTCCTGTCCCAGGACTCTTCCCAGGGAAATTCCATCTTCCAGATCAATATGATCAAGTACATCAAAGAGAAATACCCCAATCTCCAAGTCATTGGAGGCAATGGTAAGGCAAGATTGTGCCCTGAGGGATGTGTGATGGGAGTGGATAAGCTGGGCTCCCACCTTAACCTTCACCTGAGCGTTTTCCTTTCATTCACCTTAGTGGTCACTGCTGCCCAGGCCAAGAACCTCATTGATGCAGGTGTGGATGCCCTGCGGGTGGGCATGGGAAGTGGCTCCATCTGCATTACCCAGGAAGGTAAGAATATAGTTTGATAGGGCCCACATACCTTGGAGCCAAGCACTCTTATGGGAACAAGAGTCCTCCAATAGGGGCAATCCTGGGGCCAAACTGACCTCTTGGATGGGTGACATGGCTGGAAGCAAGACAAGGTCTTGTCATCCTTCACCTGCCACTCCCTTGCCTAGCCTGGCCTTCCTGCTCCTGCTCTGCACCTTCTCTAAACTCTGGTCTGTTTGTTTTATTTAGTGGCTCCCAAGATCCCTCCAGACATAAAGTCCCACAGCCCCAAATGCCCTTCTACTGTCACAGGTTGCTATAGTAAGTCCGGCCCGGCCCACTGGCCCGGCCCAGCTGCCCACTGCCCGGCTGCTTGGTTGACGTAGCTGTAGCTCCCGGGGTTTGTGGTGCTGATGGGTGGGCAGGGCCAACTGATACACAGACCATGGTTTGTGGGGGGTGCTCAAGAACATAGCTCCCCTCTTCCTCCTGGGGTGCTGATAGGGCAGGACTTTCCTAGGCAGGCCCTTTCCTGCCCATATCTTCTGCAGTAGGCATGGCTCAGGGACCAACTCCTTTGTGTGGTCCTTGCTCTTCCACACAATTGCCTGCTGCACACCACAACCTGCTCTCCCACACAACCACTGCCCTTACCTTGCCTGAGCTGCCCACCATTCAGGAAGGGCTGGGCCGGACTTCAGTGCCTCTGGGGACTAACTGCACGGTCGGGGGCTTTCCCGGCTGCTAAGACTGCATGTGCCTGAGGCTGTCCTGGGCACTGCACACATGCACGCGCACATGTGGGGGTGAGTAGAGGGCAGCACAGCAGTTTGTACTATTTAAGGCACATGGGGTAGCAGCCATCCCAGACATGTCTCTTCCTCATCCAACCTGCAGTCCTGATGCAGATGTAGCCAAAAGCTCCTGGGTCTTAAATGTGGCCACAGGGTCCACTGCCTGTCCCCATTAACCCTATCCACCCATGTGTTCCTCCATCTCAACAGTGCTGGCCTGTGGGCGGCCCCAAGCAACAGCAGTGTACAAGGTGTCAGAGTATGCACGGCGCTTTGGTGTTCCAGTCATCGCTGATGGAGGAATCCAAAATGTGGGTCATATTGCGAAAGCTTTGGCCCTTGGGGCTTCCACAGGTGAGGCCCAGTACCCGTGAAGGCCAGTGGGATGTCTCCCCAGTGCTGCTTAGGCTTTAACCCAGCACTCCATCTGTCCACAGTCATGATGGGCTCTCTCCTGGCTGCCACCACTGAGGCCCCTGGTGAGTACTTCTTTTCCGATGGGATCCGGCTAAAGAAATATCGTGGTATGGGTTCTCTTGATGCCATGGACAAGCACCTCAGCAGCCAGAACAGATATTTCAGGTGGGACAGGCAAGCCAGTTACCTCACCCTAATCCTACACTGACAATCTCATCTCTGCTGTGACCTTGCCCGTGTCTCTGCCTCTCCCTGCAGTGAAGCTGACAAAATCAAAGTGGCCCAGGGGGTGTCTGGTGCTGTGCAGGACAAAGGGTCCATCCACAAATTTGTCCCTTACCTGATTGCTGGCATCCAACACTCATGCCAGGACATTGGTGCCAAGAGCTTGACCCAAGTCCGGTGAGCTTGGGAAGCTGGGACATGGGTAGAGGGGCTGGTCCAGTGCCAGCTACCCACATTTGACCTCTGCCCCTCTTCAGAGCCATGATGTACTCTGGGGAGCTTAAGTTTGAGAAGAGAACGTCCTCAGCCCAGGTGGAAGGTGGTGTCCATAGCCTCCATTCGTAAGTCACCCTGTCCTTGGTGGGGCCTCTGCCATGCCTCATGCCTCCTTTCTCCTGCCCTCACCTCACAGGTCGTCTTTCTGCCTGCAGGTATGAAAAGCGGCTTTTCTGAACAGGGATCCAGCACACCTCCCTCGGTTTTTTCAATAAAAGTTTAGAAAGAAAAAAGTGATGCCTGATCTTTCACCAAACAGGTGGGGCTGTGTAGCTGCCACTACCACAGATGCACACAAACACAGCACCCTCATTTCCAGGGGGAGCCTCAGGCCCTGAGATAAATGTGTTCCAGGTTCAAAAAGTTCTTCCTGAGGCTGCTCACAAAACAGCTCTGACCAGCTGTGGCTCCTGGGGTTTCAGTCTCACACTGAGCATTTGACTCTGGCTCCCGAGGGGTCAAAGGGTCAAAGAACAATCCCTGGGACTGGCATACACAGGGCATCCTGCTAGCCCATAGCTTGGCCATATAGGACCAGATCAAGACATATAAATATTCCCTAACTTGAATCTCTCTCAGCCATGCACATTGGCTCACACCTGTAATCCCAGCACTTTGGGAAGCTGAGGTGGGCGGATCACTTGAGGTCAGGAGTTTGAGACCATCCTGGCCAACATGGTGAAACCCCATCTCTACTAAAAATACAAAGATTAGCTGGGCGTGGTGACGCATACCTGTAGTCCCAGATACTCAGGAGGCTGAGGCAGGAGAATCACTGGAACCTGGGAGGGGGAGGTTGCAGTAAGCTGAGACTGCGTGACTGCACTCCACCCTGCGAAAGAGCAAGACTCCTTTTCAAAAAAAAAAAAGCAGGGTATGGTGGTAGGGGCCTGTAATCCCAGCTACTCAGGAAGCTGAGGCAGGAGAATCGCTTGAATCCTGGAGGTGGAGGTTGTAGTGGGCCAAGATCACGCCACTGCACTGCAGCCTGGGTGACAGAGCCAGACTCCATCTCAAAAAAATAAAGTCAGCTATTTTGTGAGAAAAGTCATTGAGGTCCTCTCAACTCTGCATGTGAGGAAGTAGCTCTAGAACAGGTAAACATACTACTACCTGGCTTCTGAAAAACTAAGGAATCCTAAGTAATCTAGATAAAAAAGTCACTCCTTGGTTTCTTCACATTCCCCTCCAAGAGCCCAGTGAGCCATCAGCTCCTGGCCAGCAACACACCTGATACAAAATGGGAGAAGTGTATAAATTATTACGTTGATAAGCAAGGTAAGTGCCAAAGGGTAGATAAGAGTGAAACCATCGGGAAGCCTGGCAGAGTGCAGTCAGCAGGACAGTTCACGGTGGTTCATTGAGCAGCTTGGCCCAAAGGTTTGAGTGAAGTCCCTCCTGGTGGAGGGATGAGAGCAGCTCCAGTTACTCGGCCTTCATGACACAGGAAGTTGAAGGTGGCACAGGCATTGGGCTGCAAAGAAAAGGCCAGCATCAGCCTGTCTAACATCAGGCCTGTGCTCCCCGCAGCATGCCCCAGTCCCGGGACTCACCGTGTCCTGCACTTCCACAGCAATGCCCCGCTGCCTCATGGCTTGAAGCACCTGGGACTGCAGCCTCTCGGTCCGGTCTCCAGTCCCCACCACAACAATCTCTAGGGAAGGGAGAATGTGGCTAGTCTACAGTTCTGTTGAGATGCTGGGGTGGGGTCGCCTTTTGGGGCCCAGAACACCTCTGTTCTCCCTCCCCTCCCCCAGTACCTATCCGGGGCTCCAGCATCCAGAAGAGGGAAAAGCTCTCTTCGGTGATGTCCTGGTGGGATCCCACCTGTGCAGGGAGGAGGCACATTTAATACGACAAATCCGCGCAGCCTCTCCCCACCTCCATCCACTACAGGACATAGAGGAAAGCCAAGTTTACAAGGACACAAGCAGGGTGAGGCCCTGTGACTCTGGGCCTCAGTTTCCTCACTGCAGGCCAGGACTCACGTTCCATTGCACCACCGAGTGCGGGAGCAGAGCGCAGGGCCCGAGCACGCGGTTTCCGTTTATCATGAAGCCGCGGCTGTTGTAGCTGTCGATGTACATGGCCTGAGCGGCCTGGCGTTGTAGCAGAGAGATGTGAGTCCGCTGATACAGCTCGTCATCCGCCGGCGAGAGTCGATGCCCGCGCCGCGGGGCCCTGCGGAAGAAAAGGGTCAGGGGAGTGGGGCCGGGCTGCGCCGCCCGAGAGGCCGGAAGGTGCGGGGCTGGCGGTCGCCGGCCCTACGGGAGGGATGGTCGAGGGCGCGGGGTCCAGGCTCACCAGGGAAGCTCAACGGGCGGACAGCGCAACGAGGGTCGCGCTCGATACAAGCTACGCAGCGCGAGAGCGGTGGCCATGGCTGAGCGACGCGCGGCGAAGTCGTCACCGGTGCCGTTAGTCACCAGGTTGGCGGGGCCCTGCGGAGCCTGACCCAGCGAGGCTGCAGCGCCCCCTGCGTCCTGGAGGGCACCGCACAGCTCGGCCGGCCCAGCAGGCGAGTGTTATCTGTCCGAGGAGGCCGAGTTCCCCGACCTCCGGCGCAGCTCCAGTGTCAGCACCTGCCGCCCTCCCCGTCCCGGGCCCTTGCCCACCGTCTCAGGGGAGTGGAACACCTGGTAGCGTGTCCGCCCTCAGGGCGTTGCCTGGGTCGCAGCCGCGGCCTGGCCCCCGGGCTCTCAGCTATTAAGCCGCGCTCCCGGGGCGGGGCGGTCGCCCACCTAGTCCTGTCCCAAACACCTGGCCAGGCGGTCGGTGCCAGACTTCTAGCCCCTAATCCCAGCCTTTGGGGCTTCGGGCACCGTGGGCGGGTCAGTCGACTCAAGTTTCTCCGGCTCAGCGCCGAAGCACACCCCGCCCTAACCGCCACCCGCGCGACCGTTGGCCTCTCCACCGCCCCCGGAGAGGGGCGTGGCCGAGCGTGGATTGGCTTCTCGGGTGCTCCAGGGGGCGTGGCCAGATGGTTTCTCCTTAAAATGGCTCCAAGTCTGCAGGCAGCCAGAGCAAGCGGAAGGGCAAGCTGTGGTAGTGTTGGGCTGACCGTTCGGCTGGGCCAGACCAGGCCGAACAGGACCAGACTTGAAGTAGAAGCGCGTGGAGCATCACCTTGTCCTCGTTCACTCTGCTCGCGTCCTGGGAGTCCCCCGTCCCCCGTCTTGATCCAAGTCAAGGGCCTACTGGCGCGAGAGTCGCTGGCGCCCGCGCGGGGTTTGGGCATCTCGGCACGCCGGCTCTGTCGTGGCCTCAGGGGAACATTGTCGCGTTCGCTACCCGCGGGGCCGAGCGAGCGGGAAGCTCGGCTCAGTCGGGGCCTGGTGGTGGGTCCCCTGGGGCCAGTCGCAATGGGTTTCCGGGGGTCCCGCTGCTGCTCTGTGGACCCCTTCGGCTCCTGGTGCTCTGGGCGCTGGCAGCGTCACCGGACAAAGGCCACGAGCGCGGGGGTGTCCCCGAGGCGGACGCCCGGGTTTACTTCCTCTCCGGCCCCACGGGCGCGCTTCCCTCCTGGCGGATTCCGAAGCCCGCCCCACCACCGTCACCGCACCAGTGGCCCAGGCAGGCTTCGTGGGACCAACAGGGCTAATCCTGCCCCGCGGATCTAATCCGGATCGGGACCCGGTCCCAGGGGAGGCCCCCACCTCCCCTTCTATTGTTCTGGGGCCCAGGTGAGCGTCTTGTTCCCTCTAGACTCGGTTTCACAGCCTACTCCCGGGTCTTCCTCCTGGGAGTGGGGATGGGCGGGTTCTGATGTGGCCCCAGGGCGAGTGACCTGGGGGCAGGAGCTCCCCCGCCACCTCCGCCAACGGCTGGACAGCGGGCAACGGAATCCCAAAAGCAGCTGTTGTCTCCAGAGCATTCCAGCTGCGCTTGGATTTCGTCCCCTGCTCTCCTGCCTGAGCAGCGCCCTGGCCCAGATGGGGTGCCCCTGACCCCCAGACATAATTTACTGAGCCGCTTGGATCTCAGTTCCTCTCAGGTGCGCCCTCAGGCTGGAGGTGATGGGTGTAGAGGTGGGAGAGCCGAGGCTGGTGGCCATCTCTGGAACCCTGGGGAGCACTGGCGAGGGAGGGTGGACCCAGGACCTCCGGGTAGGAATGCAATGGTAGTGAGTCCCCGAGGGCTGCCTCAGCCCGCATTTCGCTAAAGATAGCCCTCTACTTCCTGGGGAAAAACCACCCCAACCGTCTTCATGGATGAGAGTATCTAAAGTCCTGTTTGGCTGAGGGTTCCCAACCCTGCCAAGCAGTTGTCTCCAGGTTATGCACCTTCAGAATGGAAAGCGCTTTGGAATGACACGATCACTCCCGTTGAGTGGGCCCCCGAGAAGCCATCGGGAATGTCGTGTCCGCCCAGTGCTCTTTCGGCGCCTCCCAGCAGGGCCTCAGCCCTGGCCCAGAAAAGGGCCTTGCCAAGCTTTTCCTGCCCCTGGGTTTCCCTGCTCTCCGGATTTCCCAACACTCTACTGAGTTAGCTTCTCTATTAAAAGGAATGGGGGTGGGGTGGGTGGGGGGTGAGTATGTTACAGTGAAATGAAAACATTTGGGAATCTTTGTGGGAGAAAGAAAAAAGCTTTCCTATTGGTAGAGGAGTAAGATATTCCAACTGAGGCCTATTTTTCTACTTCTTATGGTCGCATTATTTGGTTGGCCTGTAAATGGCTGTTGCCTAAAACAGGAAGCGTAAGGATCCTTGTTAAAGCACACCAGGTTAAAGGAGTCACATTAAAAGCTGGTCATTCTGGGCCGGGCTTAGGGGCTCACGCCTGTAATCCCAGCACTTTGGGAGGCCGAGGCAGGCGGATCACCTGAGGTCGGGAGTTCGAGGCTTGACAAACTTGGAGAAACCGTGTCTCTATTAAAAGTATTAAAAATACAAAAGTAGCCGGCCATGGTGGCGCATGCCTGTAATCCCAGCTACTTGGGAGACTGAGGCAGGAGAATCACTTGAACCCGGGAGGGGGAGGTTGCGGTGAGCCAAGATCGCACCACTGCACTCCAGCCTGGGCAACAGGAGCGAAACTCCGTCTCAAAAAAAAAAAGCTGGTCATTCTGGAAGGCATCATGATGGTTGTAATTTCTCAGGTATCAAGAGAAGAAAACTGGCAGTTGTATCAAGAGTGCGCATTTATTGGGCATAAAGACGACCTGGGCTGGGTGCAGTGGCTGACTCCTGTAATCCCAGCACTTTCGGAGGCCAAGGCGGGCAGATCACGAGGTCAGAAGTTCAAGACCAGCCGGGCCAACACGGCGGAACACGTCTCTACTAAAAATATAAAAATTAGCCGGGGTGGTGGCGGGCGCCTGTAATCCCAGCTACTCGGGAGCCTGAGGCTGGAGAATCGCTTAAACCCGGGAGGCGGAGGCTGCAGTGAACCGAGATCGTGCCACTGCACTCCAGCCTGGAAGATAAGGGCAAGCCTCCGTCTCAAACAAAAGAAAAACACTCATATCTCAAACGAGAAAATGCTTGCAAATAACCTGAAACCGCGGAACACTATTCTTTTTAAAACGATGTTTTAAGTAGGTCGTGAAAGTGGCCTTAATGTTATACTGCCTTATTCCAGTGACAAGTATTCATCATGTGTAAAATGGGAGAAATGAAATGTTATTAACACAAAGATGTGAGACATCGATGAGAAGAGACGGTACCCTGTCTGATCCCCCACCGGGTCGCGAGGATCCTTTTCCTGGTTGAGACCTGGCCACAGGGAAAGAACCCTAGGCCCGGGAAGGACTCCCGAGATTTCAGATCCAGGGCCTGGCTGTGCAAGTGGACAGCGCGGAAGGGGCGCTGGGGGTGGTAGGTCGAAAGTAGCCGACACGGCTCCTGCTGGCGGAATCTGTCCTCTTACGCGGACCGCCGCCGCATACCCGCCCCAGCCAGTCGGTCCTTTCCGGAAGTTCACCTCCCTAAATTCTTTTTCCGGTTCCGCTTACTCCTTCCGGTCACCATGGCGACCAGGCGCCTTGGGGTTGGGGAGACGCTGGGGGCCCTCAACGCGGCCCTGGGGCCTGGCAGTCCGGTATGGATCAAGGAGACGCGCACCCGCCACCTGCGTTCCCGAGACTTTCTGGCACCGCACCGCGCGCTGCAGGCGCGCTTCGATGACGGCCAGGTGGGCGTGAGCCGGGCGAGGCCGTGCGGCTGGGAGCTGGGTCCCGTGCCGTGGCGCGCTCACACGCCCATTCTCCCGCAGGTACCCGAGCATTTGCTCCATGCCCTCGCCTGCCTGCAGGGTCCCGGTGTGGCCCCGGTGCTGCGCTGCGCGCCGACTCCCGCGGGTCTGTCTCTCCAACTGCAGCGGCCCGCGGTCTTCGAGCGCGTCCTCAGCGCCGTGGCCGCCTATGCCACGCCCGCCTTGCCTGCCTTGCCGGGCCAGCGCGTCTTACTACACTGCCCAGCTCTGCGCAGCTCCCCTTGCGCACTCCGCTTGAGCCAGCTGCGTACGGTGCTCGTGGCTGATCACCTGGCGCGAGCTCTGCGCGCTCACGGGTGAGCGGGGCCTCAGGGCCGGAATGGAGAAGGTGGGACTACCGGGGACCTAGAGAGCGAGCGGCGTCGCCCTTGGGGACAGCGGCTGGAGGTGGGAAGTCTTGGCGAGCTGGACCAGCTGCTCAGGCTGAGGCGACCGCCCTCCCTTCCCAGGGTGTGCGTGCGCCTAGTGCCAGCTGTGCAGGATCCGCACATGCTGACCTTCCTGCAGCAACTGCGGGTGGACTGGCCCGCTGCCTCGGAGAGAGCTTCCTCCCACAGCCTGAGGAGCCACGCCCTTGAAGAAGTTACCTCTGCTCATGACGGGAGGACACTGTCCCCTGGCATCCTAGGCAGACTGTGTCTGAAGGAGCTGGTGGAAGAACAGGGCCGCACAGCTGGCTATGACTCCAACCTGGACAACTGTCTGGGTAGGACCTGTAGCCTAGCAAGGCCAGAAAAGGCAGGAGCGGGTGGGGGTGGGGACATCTCCGCTTCTTGCCAGCCTCAGCACCTGTCTGTTCTCTTTGCAGTGACTGAGGATCTCCTGTCTGTGCTAGCTGAGCTGCAGGAGGCTCTATGGCATTGGCCAGAGGACAGCCACCCAGGCCTGGTTAGTGACTCCCAGCCCTGTAGGTTCTCCCAAACCAAGTATACTGTACTTCCACAGTTATGATTGTCCTCCCTTAGGCTGGGTCCCCAGATACTGGTACAGACAGCTGCCTGGTTGTACATGTTGTTAGCTGTGAGGAGGAGTTCCAGCAACAGAAGTTGGACCTGCTTTGGCGGAAGTTGGTTGACAAGGCTCCACTCAGACAGGTGGGTTAATGATGGAGCTCCCCACCACCTAACCCCTAACCTCAGGGGGCCCTTGAAAACCCACCGAGGGGCTTGTTAGCTGACAGGTCCAGAAACTGACACTTGATCTTGGGGGAGTTGCTGGACTTGAGAGGGCATGTGCAGCAGGTGCGGAAGCTCTGGGGAAGGGGGGGCTCTGTAGACACATCCCAAGAACACCAAAGACCAGGTTGAGAAGGCTGAACCGTGCGTAGCCTGAGGAGCTGGGTAGAAGGAGCCACTCAACCTGGCAGTTCCAATTTGAGAGAATATGGGCTGAGTAGAGGCACCAGATTTGGGCTCCTCAAGGGACTTCCTGGAGAGTAGTGCCAACTAGGCTGAGCCCCTGCCATCTTCCTGACAGAAGCACCTGATCTGTGGCCCTGTGAAAGTAGCTGGTGCACCTGGCCCTCTGATGACTGCCCCTGAGTACTACAAGTGAGTGAGGCTGGGAGGAACACCAACCTTAGCCAGGGTAGTGTGGGGGGACTCTTCACCCACGACCCTGCCCACTGGCCTCTCTTCCAAACACAGGTTCCGGCATGCCCAGGTGTGCAAGGCCTCAGCACTGAAGCATGGTGGGGATCTGGCCCACGGTATGCCTGGGAAACCCTGGCTATGTTCTGGGTTAGGGGGAGGTTTTTTGCATCCCTGCCTTTGCCTGCAGACTGACCAATCCTATACTCCCTCAGATCCAGCCTGGACAGAGATCTTTGGTGTTCTCTCTGTGGCCACCATCAAGTTTGAGATGCTGAGCACAGCCCCACAGAGTCAGGTGAGCCTGGGAGCCTGACAGGGCCAGTGCTGGGGTACCGGGTGTGGTGGCTGCCTTCTCTCTGCAGCTGTGCTCCTATTCCCTAGCTCTTCCTGGCTCTGGCTGACAAGAACATCTCCACAAAAGGCACAAAGAGTGGCACCTTTGTCATGTATAATTGTGCCCGTCTTGCCACACTCTTTGAGAGTTACAAGTGTAGTATGGAACAAGGTCTGTACCCCACTTTTCCTCCTGTGAGCAGTCTGGACTTCTCACTACTACATGATGAGGTGAGTGTCCCTCCCGGTAGCTGGCACAAAGGAAGCCTGGACTTCCCCTCCCAGCACCTTTCTCCCCCACAGGGTGAGTGGTTGTTGCTCTTCAACAATATCCTCCCCTTTCCGGATCTGCTGAGCCAGACAGCAATGCTGGACTGCACAGCCCCAGGGCTCCACATCACTGCACGCACAGAGATGGTGAGGCACAAGCAGGACACTCTACACTCTATTCTTTATTCTGGCCTGGGGCACAAGAGCAAAGAGATGGGCCAGTGACTCAGTCTCTGTCTCTAGATATGCAAGTTCCTGGTACAGCTCAGCATGGATTTCAGCTCCTACTACAACCGAGTACACATCCTAGGGGTGAGCGCACAGCAAAACGGGTTTGGGACATGCAGAGAGGTACAGGGTAAAGACAAAGGAAGCAGAGGATGAGACCAGTAGGCCCCTTCTCTTTCAGGAGCCTCGACCACACCGCTTTGGTCAGATGTTCGTCCGCCTGCAGCTTCTGAGGGCTGTGCGTGAGGTGCTCCATACTGGCCTGGCTATGCTGGGTCTCCCTCCACTGAGCCACATCTGAGGCCACAGAGGCTCCAATATTTGGGAATGTTCACAAAGTCATCAACTGGAAAAAAAGCAAAAACCCACGGCCAAAATAAATTGGTACTGTTACAAAGTTCTGTCTTGTCATGGGGAGTGGGGCATATTCTTGGCAGCACTCCACTCACCTTCAGTTCCTGGACCGATGTCAGGAACCCGCGGCCGCCACCTCCTCCCCTCAAGGCATGCTGAGCATGGGCACAGACAGCCCATCCCTGCTCCACGCTGTCTGCGAGCAGGCCCCATGCCCAGCACACCGGCCACCGTGGGATACCTCAGTCATACCAGTTGTAAACCTCAAGCCCCTGACCCCCAAGGGCACAGCGGTGGCCAAACTCAGGGCTCACAGGCCAGCAGTCCATGTCAGCCACATCTGGCACATGGTACACAGTGCTATTCATGAAGGTGGGTTCACCATGCCCCAGACGCCAGAAGGTCAGCCGTTGATCAATGGAGGCTGAGACCATGACTCTTGGGCTTAGGATCTTGAGGCCTGTCACATGGGCAGCATGTGCACAGGGGACACAGTATTCCTCTAGCACACGCAGCTGGGGTACCAGCCCACCCTCTCCCACAGCCTCTTCTAGCTCTAGCATCTCCACAGCAAGCACGAAGACATGGAGGGATCCATCTTCACTGCCACTGGCCACAAGATGGTGGCCCTCACGGGTGGGCAACGTGTGCAGGCTGTTGATACCACAGCTGTGGGCCTGCAGAGTCAGAGAGGGGGTGCCAAGCCCTGAAGGAAGAGGGTAGTTGTCAGGGCCCCGCCTGTCACATGTGTGAGGGCTATGTGACAGGTGAGGAGGGGTAGCCATGGTTGCACATTAGCTACTCACGGTAGGGAAGCCCAGGATCCACTGGAGGCTCCAGGACAGTGGAGCCATGGTCTAGCACGGTGGTGAGATCCCAGAAAGCCAGGTTGCCATCAGTAGCTGCGCTGCACAGGAGGAGCCTCCTGGAAGCCAGGAAAAGACAGCCTGGTCAATGACAGAGATGAAGCTCAACAGGAACCCCCCCACCCAGCCCATGCAGGACCATCATCCAGCCCCTCTCACCGTCTCTGGTTGGGTGCCTCATGTGTAAAGGAGTGGACCTTGAGGACACATCGCTTATGGTGGAAGGTTTCAGCAAGGAGCTGCAGAATCCGCCCGGAATCCTGCAAGAGAAAGAGCCTGGGGGGCGGGGGGTGGCCTAGCTCAGAATGCATCCTAAACAACCTTACTTCCTTTGTCTCCCGCCCCACTGGGCCCTGTGCTCTCACCTTACAGCCCCATCACTACAGGCTGCAGCCACAAGGGGGCCAAGGCTGGGCTGGTCAAGTTCACACACAGCAAGGGACATGTACCTGCAGGGACAACACACAGCTGTCAGGTGGAGCCTGCAAGCCTGGGAGCATCTGCATGACCCATACCACACCCTGCCCAGGAGCATATATTACCTGGTCTCTGGATCTGCCTTGACCATTCGATGCCGATTGCGTTGCCGGTCCCAATAGTCATCTAGCCGGTGGGACGAAAGGTGCATGACATGGCAGGCAAGGCGGCTTGGGGTGCTGGGTTCCGGAGTAACCATGATGCTGAAGCAGTGCATCTCAGCCCGTCCCCCCGCAGACACCACATGGGCAGTTAGGCCTGGCTGAGGATCCTGAGGGCCACCTGGGGTGCCAATGCCCCATACAGCCACAGCACGTACAGAGGAGATGTGGTTACAAACAGCTGTGAGTGCATGGGCTGAGCCTGTTGTTGTAGGGAGTGCTAGGACACAGACAGTAGTGTCCTCACTACAGGTGATCACAATGTCAGTCAAGTCAGGTCCCTCACTGCCAGGCTCCAGGTCGTCAGGCTGCATGAAGCTGGGCACTCCATATTCAGGCCCCAGGGTAATGGTGCCCACACGCTTTACACAAGTGATCTCACGGCCATGCAGACCCTCCCGGAGAATCACATGTGGCCGAGTGCAGCCACCCAGAGCCCTGTACAGCATGACATCCCCATCCTTGAGGTAAGCAAAGGCCATGGCCGCCTCAGTATCAGAGAATGCCCACGAACGGTGCCCTCCACCACAGTTGACAATGTGCAGCTTCTCGTGTGACCGGGGGCTCCACACCACAAACTCATTGGCATGGAAACCCAGGATAACCATGCTCCCATCGGGCACTATACGGAGCCCAGCTAGCCAGTTCATGCCTCGACAGGACTTCTGCCTTAGGACTGGCTGGAGCTGGCCGTCTCGTACAAATAGCTGGTAGTAGGCGCCATCGCGCCCTGTGGTATACACATAGCCACCATGGCATGTGACTGAGGTCACACCCTGCTTCCCATGCAGAGAGGGCAGGGTAGACACTGGGCCCAACCCAGTGAAAGCATTCCCACCCCCACTGCTACCACTACCCACTCCAGGTGCCCCAGCACCAGCCCCAGTCTTGCCTCCCACCCCAGGGTCCTTGAGCAGACCTGGTCTGGAGGGGAACAGTAGCACAGAGCCCCGGCGGTCACCACACACCAGGAAGTCACCTGGGGGTAGGAAGGCACTGCATGTGTGCCATCTCTGCTTGCTTGGGGGTAGCAGGTACCGACAACGTTCCTTGACAAAGATGGCCTTGCCAGAGGGTGCGGCTGAGATCTCTAGGCAAGCTACTACCCCACCAGGGCCCGATGCCAGCAACAGGAGCTCCTCATAACCACGCAGGGCCCAGCTCAAGCTGTGCACCTTCCCAGGAAACAGGGTCTGGTCCACAGCAGCAGTTGGAGTGTTGATGGGGACAATCTTGACACAACCTTCCCCATTGGCCATAGCACACAATCCAAAGCCCTCAGGACCAGGAGCTGCCTCCAGCAGGCAGTAGGACTGGAAATGTTTATCCTCTAGCAGTTGCTCCCAGCACTTGACCTCGACGTCATAGAGATACAGGGCCCCTGTATCAGTCACTGCCAGCAGTCGCCAAGAGCCAGCCAGCGTCACAGCCTTGAGGGTACCTGGCCTACTACGGGACTTGAAGCAGAGAGCCGAGACCCCCAATCCCCGGTACCCACGCCTTACCAAGTGCCACAGCCGAATGCCTGAGTCATCACCCCCAGTGATCACCCAGGCCTGCCTCTCATGGGCAGCTATGGCCCGGATCCCACGTCCCTGGTGTCCCCGAAAGGCCTGGAGGATCTCACCTTCATGGCTCCACACCAAGCAGACACAGTCCTCTCCTGCACTGATAAGGTAATTCTCTAGGAGCTTGACCTGCCATACACGGGCGCTGTGCCCAAAGCAGTGCCCAATATTCTGCACCCGACCCCCAGGCACTCGCAGGTCGCCCACCTTCCAGATACGAACGCTTCGGTCTTCTGAAGCTGTAGCCAGCAAACCCTTGCTTTCCAGGTATGACATGCTGAAGATGATGCCCACGTGCCCACTGATTCGTCGGTCAGGTGCTACAGGTTTGTTGTCTGCTAAGGCAGTTGCTGGGTACCAGACCAAGAGCTGGTTGGAAACAGCACCTGCCACTATGGTCAGCTCCTTCCAGGCGTCTCCAATCAGGCAGGCTGAAGAGAGGGTGCACCTGTCTGTGCAGGGCACCTCTTGCAGGATGCACCCTACTATAGGATCATATAGGACCACTGAGTTGTGGCCCAGGGCCAAGGCTATATTTCCCTCAAGCCAGCGTGCATCCCAAATCCAGTCAGACATGTTCCACAGGCCAGAGCGCCAAAGCTCCCGGAAGTGGCCCTGTCCCCAGCTAATTTTCACAACTCGGAGTCCCTTGCTTCCAAACACAGCCACCATGGCCTCCAAGTCAAAGTCTCCATTAGGCTCTGGCCGCACCCGGAAGCCATGGATAAGATAGTGGCCAAGCAGGTTCTGTACTCGCTTTATCATCCGCAGATGCCCACCAAAGTCCAAGCTGTACACCAGGACATCGGGACCCTCACCTAGACAGAGGCAAAGAGCCATGTCAGAGCTATGTACCTAACTCTCATGACCCACAGGGAAGAGATGGGGATCAGGGAAACTTCTCGGCATGTAGCCTATGAACGCATCAGGACACACAATCCTGCAGCTTGAATCTTAGAAAATCCTTGGTTGAGGCCGGGCGCGGTGGCTCACGCCTGTAATCCCAGCACTTTGGGAGGCCGAGGCGGGCGGATCACGAGGTCAGGAGATCGAGACCATCCTGGCTAACATGGTGAAACCCCGTCTCTACTAAAAATGCAAAAAATTAGCCGGGCGAAGCGGCGGGCGCCTGTAGTCCCAGCTACTCGGGGGGCTGAGGCAGGAGAATGGCGTGAACCCGGGAGGCGGAGCTTGCAGTGAGCCGAGATCGCGCCACTGCACTCCAGCCTGGGCGACTAAGCGAGACTCTGTCTCAAAAAAAAAAAAAAAAGAAAATCCTTGGTTGAGAAAATCCTCAGCCGGGTGCGGTGGCTCACGCCTGTAATCCCAGCACTTTGGGAGGCCAAAGAGAGACTCCGTCTCAAAAGAAAAAAAAAGAAAATACTTGATCTCGGCCAGGCGCGGTGGTTCACACCTGTAATCCTAGTACTTTGGGAGGCCAAGGTGGATGAATCACCTGAGGTCAGGAGTTCAGGACCAGCCTGGCCAACAAGGTGAAACCCCATTCTATTAAAAATACAAAAATTAGCCGGGCATGGTGGCAGGTGCCTGTAATCCCAGCTACTCGGGAGGCTGAGGCAGGAGAATCGCTTGAACCCAGCAGGTGGTGGTTGCAGTGAGTCGAGATCATACCACTTCACTCAGCCTGGGTAAAGAGCGAAACTCCGTCTCAAAAAAAAAAAAAAAGGGAAAAAAGAAAATCCTTGGTCTCAGCTTCAGCTGGACTTTAAGTGCTGACTTTGTGTTTCCCTCATCAGTCACTCTTTTTTTTTTTTTGAGACAGAGTCTCACTCTGTCGCTGAGGCTGGAGTGCAGTAGCACTGTGTCGGCTCATTGCAACCTCCATCTCCAGGGTTCAAGCAACTCTCTTGTCTCAGCCTCCCGAGTAGCTTAGCTGGGATTACAGGGGCCCACCGCCATGCCTGGCTAGTTTTTTTTTTTTTTTGAGACAGAGTCTTGCTGTGTTGCCCACGCTGGAGTGCAGTGGCACGATCTCGGCTCACTGCAAGCTCCGCCTCCCGCGTTCACGCCATTCTCCTGCCTCAGTCTCCCGAGTAGCTGAGACTACACGCGCCTGCCGCCACGCCCGGCTAATTTTTTGTATTTTTAATAGAGACGGGGTTTCACCATGTTAGCCAGGATGATCTCAATCTCCTGACCTCATGATCCGCCCACCTCGGCCTCCCAAAGCGCTGGGATTACAGGCGTGAGCCATGGCACCCAGCCAGTTTTTATATTTTTAGTAGAGACAGGGTTTCACCATGTTGGTCAGGCTGGTCTTGAACTCCTGACCTCAGGTGATCCACCCACGTTGGCCTCCCAAAGTGCTGGGATTACAGGTGTGAGCCGTTGTGCCCGGCCTCATCAGTCACTTTTTTTTTTTTTTTTTTTTTTTTGAGACAGAGTCTTGCTCTGCCACCCAGGCTGAAGTGCAGTGGCATGATCTTGGCTCTCTGCAAGCTCTGCCTCCTAGGTTCATGCCATTCTCCTGCCTCAGCCTCTCAAGTAGCTGGGGCTACAGGCACCCGCTACCATGCCTGGCTAATCTTTTGCATTTTTAGTAGAGACAGGGTTTCACTGTGTTAGCCAGGATGATCTCAATCTCCTGACCTCATGATCCGCCCGCCTCAGCCTCCCAAAGTGCTAGGATTACAGGAGTGAGCCACCACACCTAGCCTCATCAATCACTCTTGATGTTCAGTTCGACCACAAATTTCTCAAACTCAGAGTCTCCTCCTCACCTCACTTTTTTTTAATTAAAAAAAAATAATAATAGAGATGAGGCCTGATACAGTGGCTCACGCCTGTAAACCCAGCACTTTGGAAGGCAGGAGGATCGCTTAAGCCCAGGAGTTTGAGACCAGCCTGGGCAACATGGTAAAACTCCGCCTCTAAAAAAATTATGCAAATTAGCTGGGCATGATGGTGCACGCCTGTAGTCTCAGCTACTTGGGAGGCTGAGGTGAGAACATCTCTTGAGCCCAAGAGGTGGAAGTTGCAGTGACCTGAGATTACACCACTGCACTCCAGCCTGAGCAACAGAGCAAGACCCTGACTCAAAAAAAAAAAAAAAGTAAAAATGAGAAAGATTTTGACAATGCAAAAAGAAAATAAAAGACGTAAAATGAGAAAGTCTAATCCAGTGGTTCTCCGCAGGGGGCAACTTTCCCCACAGGAGACATCTGGCAATAGCTGCAGACAGTTTTGGCTGTCTCCAGGGGTTGTGCTACTGGCAACTAAGGCCAGGGATGATGCTAAACATCGTACAATGCACACACAGCCTTCAAACAAAGAATCATCTGGTCTAAAAGGTCAATAGAGGCAAGACTGAGAAAACCCCGATCTAATCTAACCAGACTGGGTAAGTGTAAGGGGAGGACAACTTGAGGACACAATATTTAGAATTAGGATTCAAGGATAAGCAGCAGTTAGCCAGAGGAAGGCAGGCAGAAGAGGGGGACTGGGAGATGGGGAGGCCGCGGATGGGAGGGTTTGCAGCTTTCTTGGTGGAGAAAACAGCAAGTATGATTATCCTGAGGTAGGCAAGAGCATTGAGTATGGTAGATGGAACAGGAAATGAAGAGCTCAGGAATAGGCTAGAGAGGCCAGGTGTGGTGGCTCATGCCTGTAATTCCAGCATTTTGGGAGGCTGAGGCAGGCGAATCACTTGAGGTCAGGAGTTTGAGACCAGCCTGGCCAACATGGTGAAGCCCCATCTCCACTAAAAATACAACAATTAGCTGGGCATGATGGTGGGCACCTGTAATCCCAGCTACTCCGGAGGCTGAGGCAGGAGAATCACTTGAACCTGGGAGGTGGAGGTTACAGTGAGCCGAGACTGTGCCACTGCACTCCAGCCTGGGTGACAGAGCAAGGCTGTCTCAAAAAAAAAACCCAAAAAAACAGAATTGTAGCTATATAAAAGTCACTCTGGAAGCCACAGAAGTGAATTCACTTGCAGTTTCTTAAACTTCATTTCCCAAGTTATTCCCCACCTTAAAACCCTTCAATAGGTTCTCCCCACTGCCCTTAGGGATAAAGTCAGATCAAGGCCTGAAACAATGTGGCCTCTGCTGGCTTGTCCAGCCTCCTTTCCTCCCAGGCTCCATTCCCGCTCTAACTTCACAAGAATTCCCTCCTTCCCCGATAATGACAGATTCTTCCAGCCTCAAGGCCTTTGGTATGCTTACCCTCTGCCAGGAACTCACCCCTTTTCCTAGTTCACTCTTGTGGTTCTTTGAGTTTCTGCTTAGCTGTTCCCCCTCCAGGGGCCTTAGGAGTTTAGCTTGGGGTAGGAACTCCAAGCTCCAAGAACCCCCACACCAGATCGAAACTGGATCATCCCCATCCCACACACACACCCTCTTAGGACTGATGACAACTCACTCAAGGCCTGACCGCCAAGGCCCTGCCTCAGGACCCTTACACAACTCAGTAGGACCAACAAAGGTCATTAGCGGCTTCACATAATGACTGTTCGAGACCAGCCTGGACTCTGACACATCAAGTCCCAGGCCTCGCCTGTCCTTTGCGACCCGGTTCTCCTTGGAGGGACGAACCTCCACACCTGATTTCCTGGACCTCAACCATCTCAGGAGAGGTCTCAGGCCCCGCTTCCCCGGGAACCGCCCCCTACACGTAAAGGTCTCATCCGCCATTTTCCGCGACGCCATCCTCCTCAGAGTATCTCCACCCCCACCTTAGCGGGAAGAGATTCATCCCGCCCTCCAGAGGGCACACCCTTGCCCTCTCCCGGCCCCGCCTTCCCCAAGAGGCCACACCCCCGAGGGGCCTCCTTCTCCACCTCCCGGCTCTGCCTGGTCTCCGTGGGAGAGGCCAAGCCCCCGCCTATCTTCTAGAAGGGAGCACACCCCCTCAACCCTCCGCTCCCGTGCCTCCGCCTCCGCGCGGCCGCGTTCCCCTGCACCATCCCGGGGTTCCACCCGCCCTTTCCATGCGGGCTGAAGTTTATGAAGCGCCGCAGCAGCCACGTCAGCTTTGTCTCTCGGGCCCCGCCGTCCTCAGGTTGGCCCTCGTCCCCGCCGTCTCCTGGGCTCCCTTCTCACCTCCGACCGGCCTCAACCTGCTGCCCGTCCTCTCCTCAGGGCATCCCTTTGTCCCTGTGGCACCGCCCCTGGCAGGCGCTGTTTCTTTCCCCCTTTCCCCCTGGCGTGCCTCAAGCCAAGCCTCACCCGCCAACAGCCGGTCCCCCACGCACTCCAGACCCGTGACTGGGAGGAGTATAAGCTCCGAGGTTGCCAGCGGGCACACGTAGTCCTCGAGAGCGTCCATGTCGATCCTCGAGGTGCTGAGGCAGCCACGGCTAAGAAGGGAACTGAACTCTCGCGAGAACGAGCCTTCCCGGCGCGCCGCGCTGCCCATCAACAGCGCCCTCAGCTACAGGTAGCAGAGACCAGGGCGCCCGCGGCGGTTGTCCAATAACGACCCTTCGTCCCACAAAATCCAGCTTATGATTGGCGGGGCCCGCGGAGGGGCAGCCCTTTCCCCGCCCCCTCACGTGACGCTTGCAGGGCGCTCCTAACTGGCAGCCTGCCGCACCTGGTGCGGACTCCCTCCCGCCGACCCGGAGCTTGTCCGGCCAGGCGGCTCCAACCTTGTTTTTTTATTTGACGGGGCAGATGGGGTCAGTACACAATAAATAACATGAATATAGGAACTGCGCCGTATTGCGGCTGGCGGGGTGGGGCAAAACATTGGCCAGTCTGCAACAGGACAGAGGGACAGTCGGACCCCCGATCTTGGGCAACTGGCGACCTGCGGCTGGGAACCGGGGCTAACTTTTCCCTCAGAGCTCCACGCGCGTATCGCGGTAGGCCCGGTCCAGAGCCCACTCGGGCTGCGATTCGGCGCCCCCTTCTCGGGCCAAGCGGGCCATCTCCTGTTGGAACAGCGCTTGCCGCGCTCGGCTAGGGTCCACATTAATCCAGTTGTTGGCAATCCACTTGGTGCCGCGCGTGACCAGGCAGCCCCCGTGCAGCGAGTAGTCGTCCACGTCACCCACCCAACCTAGAAGAGGAGGGTGACATGAGATCCTAGGCTGGGCTGGCCAAAGCTTGGCCTCATAGGGACCAAGAGCATGACCAAGGTGGGTCCAGCTGTGCATTCCTTGTGTAGCAAACACCCAGACCCAAGGCTTCCTTGGGGGCTCCTCATCTCACCCCACTAATGTGTAGTCAACACCACTGGCCCTCTGAAACCAGCTTTCTTGCTATTGGGCCTGTCCATATCCCTTCCCACCCTGGGTTGGCAAGGGACATGTGTCCCAAGCCCCAGGGAGTAGGAAGTCTGGGGCATCAGGGAATGATAGTGATGGAGATAACCCAACAGGCAGTACAGGTCCTGGGGCGGTCTGCTAAAGCCACTAAGGATGGCCTTTGGGAGGCACCAGGAGCAGAAAACCATTTGGAAAGCAGCCAGAAACCGACCTCCATTGTGGCAGATGGGGACTGGGTAAAGGGAAGCTGTCCTCAGGGCACCCCCCAGGCCTGGCCATAGACCCTCACCTTGCCCATCAGGCAGGTAGTTGTACCAGAAGACTGCTGTGCCCTGTCGGGGCTTGACACGCAGGTTTCCCTTGTCACAGTGCCTCCGTGTGTCACGGAGGTCCACGTCATCCTGAATCAGACTCTGTGGGCAGCAGGGTGGTGGGGTGTTCAACCTGTCCCCACTATGGCCAGGCCAGCCAAGGGTGACCAAAGGGAAACCAACCAGATATGCCCAAGGAATCATTTGGGCCCACATCCTTAGACCTGGAGAGGTGTGTACTTCACTTGCCCAAGCCCCTGCCAGCCCACAAGAGTAATAGCGCGGTCGACCCTTACCATTTCATCGTAGGTTCTGTTATCTGCTACAGGGAAAACAGTCTCACCCCCACCGGTGACGTTGTTCAAATAAAACAGCACTGTCATGTAGCTGTAAGGCAGGGGGGCCACTGAGCAGGTCCCCAGTTGTGGATGCTCCCGGGGGCTTACCTGTGGGCAGGATAAGCTGCCCAGGTTCCTGTTGCCAGGGACCAGGACAGACTAGGATGGGTGACAATAGGGCAGGCCAGTGCCAAAATGTCCCTAGCTCCTCCTTCCCCCAAACCCAGTCTCTTACTGTGAGTTGCAATGGTTTTTTGGCCAAGATCACAGGTGCACTTAGCTAAATGCCATGGCCCTGAGCAAGGGCCTGGCAGGGAAAGGCAGGCTAGCAGAAGCAACAGGGCATGCTGAAGGGCTCCTTGGGAATCAGAAGGGGCTGGTCCAGAACAGCCACCTGAAGAGGAAAGAACTGCCTTGACAGGGGAGGGAGGCACAGCTTCAGCTTCTCTAAGTGGAATCAAGATCCACACCTGGGGGAATGGGCAGGACAAGCTGGGGGCCCAGCCTTGCCCCTTGCTTCAGAACTCTGGGGGCAAGTTTTGGTGTCTGTGGGTACTTCAGTCTGTGTTGACTGTTGACTCCAGTGGACACCATGGCCAGTAGCCACCCCTATCCAGCCATTTGGTAAATAGCTTGTGGGGAGAGGTGAGGGCATCACTGACTGGGATAACCAGGCAATCTCCTGGCCCCATGCCAAGGGGCATGCCCACAGTGCAGGGCTGTGCCTGTGTCATGGGCGTTCCTGGTCTGGGGATTGAAGGCAGCCCCCAGTTGGGAGATACTTGCCGGCAGGAGGTCTCGAAGGGTACAGACTCGTTGGCTACCAGCTTGGTATGGGAGCAGATGGTCTCTGGGTACACAGGCCCACTGTCCACGTGGGCATGGTAGTGGCCCCCCTCACCATATCGAACAACCTGCAGCGGCTCGCTGAGCTCCACGATCTCAGGCGACAGGCGAGTGAGGCGCAGCACCCTGGTGGGCAGCAGGCATTTGGCTGGGCAGCCCAGGCAAGGTGGTGACCTGAAGGAGCTGGCCAAGGTGGACCCTGGGCCTGCCACAAGCTCTGCCCCTACCCACCTCCCCTGGAAGTCCCTTAAGCCATCTCAGACTGGCCCTGTAAGAGCAGGAAGAGGTTACTCATGATGAGTCCTTCTCCCTCAGATGCCAAAGACAGAGACACCTGCTGTGTGGAAATGATGACATTTCCACTAAATAAAGGGGCAGGAGTCCTGAGGTCCTCCTTCCGTGGAAGGAAGTTGTTTATTTAAAAACCCTTGCCTGCTCTGACAGAAGGGGTCCTGTGGGCAAAGATAAGGGGTCATTTATCAGCAGAAAAGAAGTGCTCAGTCTCTCTAATCCCAGTGGCCCACTGTGCGCCTGCGCAGAGGGCTAATTTGCCTTTGTTAATTGCCTGTCTTTCAGTGGGTCCCAATCCTGGTCTAACAAATGGAACTTAATCCCAAATGGGTTAATACATTCTGTCCTCTTGGCCCCAGACAAAGGCTTCTGTGGAGGCCCTGCCCAGTCTTCTCCCCCTGCTCCAGTGAGAACAGTTTCAGGTGCTCACCTCTGGCGGATGGCACGCATGACGTGGTGGGCACCCTCACCCTGGTAGAGCCAGGTATGGTGGCTGTTCCGCACCAGCTCACTGGACTCTGCCTTGTGGCTCCTCATGTACTTGTGGAAGTCTCGAAGGTCCATGTTGGAGAACTCCTGCAGACTCAGCACTCCTGCACAGGGCACCCACCATCAATGCTTGCCAAGCCCATATTGGGACGCCACAGTGACAGGCTGCACTTCCCTACCTACCCCAAAGCAGCAGCAGCCCCTGACCTCAGGCACTGAGGGGCCATGTACACTTGTCCCCCATCTGGACTTTTGGGTCAGATGAATCTGGTTTCTGTCACAACAGGCTTTACGGGAAGACCCAGAGCAGTTCCTTTTCTCAGTTTAAGCCCTAATTTGGCCCTAAGAAGGAAGAGGCCCACCCCCTATTAGAGTGGCCAGAGAAGGTTCTCCAAAGGAAGCTTGAGCCATATGGCCAGGGCCCTGGCATTCCAGCCTGGCTGTATAGAGTGGTGGCCACTCTCCAGCCTGTGGAGGGTGAGGAGAGAGCAGGCAGTGCTGGGCCTCATCCAGGGCCTTACATACATACGTCAGGGTACAAGTAGGGCCAGTCCCCAGGGAGTTCCTCATGACCTCAGGTCTCATCCTGAGTGGAACCTACCTCACTAGTCCTGCCTGCTGCATTACCAGCCCACATTAGCAATGAAAGTCAGGCCACCCCCTCTCATGAGAACATTCTCCACTGCCCCTGCTCAAACCATTAAGCAGGGGCTCCATCTTCTTGGGGTTCTGGAAGAGTAGCTGGTATCTTTGCTCCATGTTATTCTGGCTGACCTGAGGACGTCACCTTCCACTCTTTGGCCCAGATTCCTCTGAGGGTGGGGGACATTCGAGGGCTGTGAGCCTGTCACCACCTCTGTTCTGGGGCCTGTAGCAGTATGGCAGCCATCCAGCCACAGGTCATGGCCGGATTCTTCACTGGTTCACCAGCCGCAAAGCGACTCTTCCAAGTCCTTTTTAACTGCTGTATCTTCCTTTCTTGGTCCAGAATTTGGGCATGAGAGTGATGATCACACCTCAGAAACCTCCTGAGAGTTATTACCAGAGGGGGCACCACTTGCCTGACAGCTTCCCGGCCCACCCCTCCCCAGCAGTTAGCACAGTTAGCAGCACTACCACTTCAGGCGCTTCAGCATGACTCCAGGTGGACAAGAGGAAGGCAAGGGAGATCTCATTTAGACCAGGGAGGCTGTCTGCTGGGATGGACCTCGTGTCTGGCTGGAGAGATGGATGGAGCAGGGTAAACAGCCAAGCTCTAGCTGGCCTCACTGTTGCCTTGCTCCTGCTCCACCCACTCTGTTTTCTGCCAACTAGCAGCCCTACTTCCTGTCCTCAGGCTCTCAACTCTGCCTGATGTTATCAAAAGGGTCGCTAAGAACTGCCCTCACAAGACCGTCACCAAGGGGAACGGGGGGCCTGGCTGCCTGCCTACTTCCCAGGCAGGGGTAAAAAGCAAGGCTGGGACCTTGCCTCCCCATCTCTGGCCACTATAAAGGGGTACAGAGAGGCTGCCTGGCTGTGGGGGAAGGGCCCAAGTTTTCAAAATGGTGCACCTGGGAGTGGGCAGGAGTCTCGCAGGGATAGGACTGTGCAGAGGTGTGAGCTCACCGTCACCATCAGGGTCGGCCTTGATCGCGGTGTACATCTCCTGAATGCTCTCTGGAGTCATCCACCATCCATTTCCCAGGCGAGTCTGGGCCAGGACCTAAAGCATAAGAGGGTCCCTCAATGGGTTACCCCAATGATGGAGAGCCAGCAGAGAACAGATGGCCCAGTGCTTGTTGTGGAGCAAAGTGTTCAGGTGAGGGCATGGATGAGGACACAGGGCAGAGCCCATTGGGCTGAAGTGAGTGCAGGTAGAAAGGTACAGAGCAGGCTGGGCGCGGTGGCTCACGCCTGTAATCCCAGCACTTTGGGAGGCCGAGGTGGGTGGATCACGAAGTCAGGAGATCGAGACCACGGTGAAACTCCGTCTCTACTAAAAATACAAAAAAACGGCCGGGCGCGGTGGCTCAAGCCTGTAATCCCAGCACTTTGGGAGGCCGAGGCGGGTGGATCACGAGGTCAGGAGATCGAGACCATCCTGGCTAACATGGTGAAACCCCGTCTCTACTAAAAAAAAATACAAAAAAAACTAGCCGGGCGTGGTGGCGGGCGCCTGTAGTCCCAGCTACTAGGAGGCTGAGGCGGGAGAATGGCGTGAACCCGGGAGGCGGAGCTTGCAGTGAGCCGAGATCGCGCCACTGCACTCCAGCCTGGGTGACACAGCGAGACTCCGTCTCAAAAAAAATAAAAATAAAAA
>NC_037669.1:91196942-91261969 GCF_003255815.1 Theropithecus gelada
AAAAAAAAAAAAATAAAAATACAAAAAAATTAGCCGGGCGTGTTGGTGGGCGCCTGTAGTCCCAGCTACTTGGGTGGCTGAGGCAGAATGGTGTGAACCCGGGAGGCAGAGCTTGCAGTGAGCTGAGATCGCGCCACTGCACTCCAGCCTGGGCGACAGAGCGAGACTCTGTCTCAAAAAAAAAAAAAAAAAAAAGAAAGAAAGAAAGGTACAGAGCATCTGAGGAGAAGGCTGGGGGCTGGGGGTCAAGAGGCATAGGGCCATTTGCGTTCCTGGACTAAGGGCCTGTGGCCTTCATGGAGAGCACTGTTGGGTGGAAGCAGAGTGAAGGACAGGCCTGTGTCCCACTCAGATGCTCCGGGTGAGATGGGGAAAGCCAAGTCCTGGGTGTGAAGGGAGAACAGGCACCAGGGAGAGACCTGGTTAGGGCATGACCACTAGGCCCCTCAGGAAGACCAGGCTCAGTGGGGTGTTCTGTGTGGGCAGTGCCCCCACCACCACTCTGCCAGACTTCTCTCAGAAGCTTGGCCCTCCAGCCTGGCTGTAGAGTGTGTGAGAGGTATGCAGAGAGAGAGGCAGGCTGCTGGCCACCTCAAAGCTGCCACCCCATCCACCATGAGTTCTGTGGGGCCCCCAGCCATGACAGTAAGGAATGCAGGCTACAGAAGGTCCATCCCTTGAAAACTATATAAATGCCATCAACCTCAGGTGGATTCTCCTGCCACCTTCTGAGGTTCCCAGCATAGCCAGGGGCTCTCTAGAGGGAAAGGGGACCCCCCAGGTCTGGGTATGCCCAGGCAGGTCTGGGTGGTATTTGACTCTTGGGACCAGGTCTGGGTGGTGTCTGACTCTTGGGACCAGGGCTGGGCTGGACAAGTGGCCTGGCCACCAGAAAGGTGATTCTGGGCACTCCCACCCTGAGCCTACTCAGGTCCCAGGATTCCAACCTCGCGGAGCTGCAGGTGCCCATCACGGTTCTGGTCCAGCAGCTGGAAGAGGTCCAGCTGGCTGACCTGCATAGTGCTCATTGCCTCTTCATACTCTTCAGTGGGCAGGATCTGGCTGCGCTGTAACCCCTTCATCTGCGCCAGATGGATGATGAGCCGACACTCGTCATCAGTCAGGAAGCCGGGGATTTCTGCCAGAAGAGGAGGTGGGTGAGGCCAAGGACTGAGCCAGGGCGCCGGTGCACCTAGTACCTTCCTCCCTGCAGGGTTCCTGGGGTACTGCATGTCCCTCAATGGCCACCAAGTCTGGAGGATGGAGGACTTTACAGACCCCTTGATTCTGACTTGTCAAGATTGAGTTGTCCTGCAAAGGCTGACTGGCGTTGGAAATGTGGGACCTCTCTTGATGATGAGAGCACACATTTTCCAGGAGAGCCCTGGGAGGTGAGCCAGAGCTAACCTGGATATGGGCTGACCCATCTTTGGGTTGGGACTGAAGGCTAGAGGGTGGTCCTGAAGGCTAGAGGGTGGTCCTGAAGGGCAGAGGGTTGATTGCTACTTCTTACTGGGTATAAATGTTTAAAATGGGGATATGGTGGCTGCTTCTTGCTTTCATTTTAACTTTTCAGCATTATTCAAATAAAAAAAGCACAAGACGTCCAATGCTTTAGGCCAGTCCAAGGGCCTTCCCCTCCAATTTCCTGCGTAGATGGGTGCTGGCCATCTGACCAGGGCCGAGTTGCCCAATGCTGGAAGATCACTGAGGGTTACTCAGGTTTGGGGCAGATACTACTCTCTGAAAAGATATCCCAGGGTATCCTTTGCTTCCTCAATTCCTTCCCTGGTACAAATGTTCACTGAGTGCCTACTCTATGCTTCTACACCCCTGAGTAAAGATTAGTCAGGTCTGGGGCTTGGCTTCAGTGGCTGGCTGCCTGCACACCAGGCATAGCTGGTAGGTGGCTTGGTGGAGCTAGAACCTGAGCCTCACATCTAGGGAGACCACATTCTGGTAGCCCCAGACACTTCCAGAGTGGGAGCATGGGCCCTGCTTCCTTCCCTTGTTGCTGGGAGAGAGGACTTCACTGAGGGACAAGAAGCACACAGAGGAGCTGATTGGAGGAAGGGCGGCACTGCTACCTGCAGAGTGGCCTGCCGCTTCTCTCAGTTACACTTCCAGCACAAAGTCCAGCCATTGCTAAGAGGAAGGAAAATGGCCGCTCAGCATCAGGGTTGGAGCTTTTAAAATTTTATTTTATTATTTTTTGTAGAGATGGAGTCTCCCTATGTTGCCCAGGCTGGTCTCAATGTCCTGGGCTCAAGCGATCCTTCCACCTCAGGCTCAAAAATGCTGGGATTATAAGCATGAGCCACCACACCTGGCCTGGAGTGGTTTTTAATAGTAATTACAACAGAAAATACTTAGGTAGCACAAACTCTGCCCAAGGCACTGTCCTAAGTACTTCATACATATCAACTCCTCAATCCTTATACTTACCCTAGAAGGCCAGGCCCCATTAATTCAACCGTCCTATCTAAGAGGAAACCCAAGCACAGAGAAATAAGTGCCTTGCCACGGGCCACCCAGCATGCTGTGTTCCAGAAACCATGCTCATGACCAGATTCAGCTACTAGGAGCAGGTGACCCTGATGTGATAACATTGAAGATAGGACAAAGGCCCCCACTAGTGGCCTGCATGATCCTGTTACCCCAGCAAACCCAGAAAGGGTGTGATCCAAGGGGAGACAGCCCTGTGGAACAATGGGTTAGATCAAATTGCAAATCAACAGAGTCACCTCCTGATTGCTTAACTCAAAATTTTAAAAGAAAGAAAAAGGAAGCCAGAAAAAGGAATCACAGGCCCAGGTTTCTTCAGTTTATTAGGTGCCAGTAATCCGCAAGCCCAGTGGAGATGCCTCCAGCCTCTACAGTCCCCCGCTGTGTGCTAATCAAAAACAAACAGCCCAGTCAGCATGTTGGGGCCTCACCAGGTGGGTCCAGGCACCTCGGAGCTGTACAGACCCCTGCAGGATCTCCTCTGTTGGCTCCTGGGGTGCAGGAATAGCCCTATAAAACCCTCAACCTCAGTTCATTAAGACCAAGGCACAGAAGGCAGTGATGAAGCGAGGGCTGTGGCTGCTGGTAACGCTGGTGATGCTGTGGGGTGAAGGCAGGGTCAGGGGCTCCCTGGGGCTGCATGAGGTGCATGCCCATTCCCCAAGCCATGGCCCTATGCCACGATATTGGCTATACAGATGCTGCTGCTCAACTTGCTGGACCACGACACAGCAGCTGAGGCCATCCAGCAGTTGGTCAGCTGGCTGCCCCTGCTTGCCCGGGAGTGCCACACCGATGCCTGCCTCTTCCTCTGCTCTTTGCCCCTGTATGCCTTGACAGGTAGGACAGGGGCTTTCAGGTGCATGACCCTGGAGGGCTCCCTCAGGGCCCTGCTCTGGTGACTCAGGTCTTCAGTAATCCTTGCTGAGCACCTATCAGGGCTGGGCACTGACAGGGACAGGGAGGATAATGGATCGTTTTATTAGAGTGTTCCAGACAGAGGGAACCAGGTGCCCTTAGGCAGGAGACCACCAATGGTGGTCAAGGGCTCTTGAATGTCAAGACAGGGCAGGTGGACAAGTCACTTCAGGCTGGGGGTTGGGGGCAGATGGGCTGGGACCTCCTCTCCATTGAGGTGTGGAAGCTCTGTCTGTCCAAAGAGACCCTGGCAAGAGATGGAGCAGAGGCCCTTTTGGTGGCCTTTTCTCCCAGAGAGTCCAGAGATCCCAAGGCTGTTTCCTCTTCCCCAGCCTAACCTATCCTGTGAACAACAGTTCCCTCCCAGAGCCTCTGGGTGGCCATGTCAGCAGAACTCAGGATCAAGGCCTTGTACTGTTTGCCAACCCCAGCCCTGGCTGCGGTGCCCTGAAGGCCTTTCAGGACAAGAGGGAGGGCCCTGCTTCCTCACTTTAAGATGGAGAGTAAAGGCCCAAGGTGCAGGCTGCCTCTCGCAGACACTGGATGGCCACAGAACTGGAGGGCGAGGTGCACTGGAAAGCTGGCAAGACACTTGAGTGGGAGGAGGCGGAGGAGATAAGACAGAAGCACTGGGAGTGAAGAGGCAGAGCTGAGGACTGAGATGTGGGGAAAGTGGGAAAGCCAGGCTACAGGGCTGTTGCTAGGCGACCAGTGTCGTTGCCCAGCAACCAGAGAATTCCAGGCCACTAGACAGGGGTAGGAACATGGAGAGGTTCCAGATGATCTGGGTGCCCAGCCTGTGGCAGTGCAGCCCCCAACCCTTTCCCCCAAAGGGTCATCTACCCCTCCCACAGCCTGTGCGAGGCCATGCAGGTCAGCTGCGAGCCCATCATGGCCTGCTACGGCTACCCCTGGCCAGCCATCCTGCGCTGTGGACGCTTCCCCTTGGGCCATGATCTCTGCATCACTGCCGTGGCCAACAACAGCTCCCGCCTGGACTGCCCATGTGAGTCTGCACATGGCTGGTCTCCACCTTGCTCTGCCCCACCCCTTTCAAATGATTCCCCAGGGGATCAAGTAAACTGTACTCAATGTCACCTACAGCAGGCATCCCTCTCAAAAAGGGTAAAAAAGAGGGAAAAGTGGGAGGGATCAGCCCCCTCCACTCCCTCCTCACTCCACCCCAACCACAACCACAGGTGCCTCGCCCTGCCCCTCTTCCCAGCACTGCGTGCCAGCTGCAGGGACTGCAAGTTGCAGGATGCAGGCTCCTCCAAGGAGGTCCTGGGCACTCTCTGCACCAGTGACTTTGATGAGTCCTGGGCCTGTAGCTTTACACACCTCTTCCAAGTGCCTCCAATGCAGCTCCTGGCTCGGTGCTGAGGCAATGTAAGAGGGAATACCCAAATGCTATGCCTGGTTACAACGAAAAGAAAAAATTCCTTTACAAGCATAGGACATTGCTAAAACAACAAAACGAAGCCAAAAATTCTGCTGAGGAAGGTGGCATCCTAAGAGCCTGATTCTAAGGGCAGAGCATCAGACAAGACCAGGTGGAGGGGACTGGTGGATTAAACACTCTTGGGGGTTTAGGGAGGACTCCTAGAGGCCCATCTCCTCACCAGCCCCTCTGTTCCCACTCAGCAGTGAAGGTCAGGTTCTCCAGGCACAACAGTACTTCCTCTGGCCCCTGGGACTGCGACCTGTACTCCAGACTAGAGGTGCTGAAGACAGGACCACTGCCCCCTGCAGAGCTGCAGCCCACCCTGCAACAGTGGCTGCAGCTGGATGTCACATGCGTGTACATTCTTTTCCAAGGAAGGCACACAGGGACCTATGTGTTGAGTGGGAAGATGGAGGGCTGCTGGCTCTTGGTAACGACGGCCTTTGCCTGGAGCCAGGGCCACCAAAATTTTCGGCTGGCTGTGCGCCATTGGCACCCTCACCAGTGCCAAGAATAGGGGCTAGCTAACCTTGCCAGGGAGAGCCTGGGACTTTGTAGCCATGGCCTCTGCAGTGGTCATGCAAATTGTGTGTGCTCCCATGGAAACACATACAACCCTCTTTCTGCTGCCTCCCAAGGAGATTTACAAACCAGAATCCAGAGAGGCACAAGTCTCAAACAGGGTGGAAGTACACCTTCCATGGACACAGCTAGGGACTGCTTCTTGAGCAGGTAGTCCTCTGTCCGGCCAAGAGGTCAGACAGGCTCCCTGGCAGCTGTGTATGCTGGGTAGGGAAAACCACCTTCTGTCCTTCCCAGGCCCAGGATGACAGCCTGGCTAGTGACCTGCTACTACTGGCCATGTGCCTCAGAACCCCAAGCTGAGTCTCTGGGCAGTGACATAGCCTTGGGCTATGCTCACCTTGGTCATGATGCTGTTTGTCAAACCCCGGACAGACTCAATTATACCTGATTAATCTTTACTGGGTCCGTAGCTTTGTCAAGCAGCAGGCCTATGAAAAAGCAGGGGTGTGTGTGGCAATGCAGAAGCCTGAGCTTAATTCCTTAAAAACTTGAACTAGCCAGGAGCAATAGCTCACGCCTGTAATCCCAGCACTTTGGAAGGCTGAGGCAGGCGGATCACGAGCTCAAGAGATTGAGTCCATCCTGGCCAACATGGTGAAAACCCATCTCTACTAAAAATACAAAAATTAGCTGGGTGTGGTGGCGGGTGCCTGTAGTTCCAGCTATTTGGAAGGGTGAGGCAGAAGAATCACTTGAACCCAGGAGGCGGAGGTTGCAGTAAGTTGAGATGGTACGCACCTGTAGTCCCAGCTACTTGGGAGGCTAAGGCAGGAGAATTGCTTGAACGCGGGAGGTGGAGGTTGCAGCGGGCTGAGATGGCACCACACTGCACTCCAGCCTGGCGATAGAGAGAGACTCATCTCAAAAAAAAAAAAAAAAAAAAAAAGCAACCTTGAACTGATAGGCACACTAAAATTCTTTCTCTACTTTTGGGCTTCCAGTGTTTATCATGAACACCACAGTCTGATGTAGCTGCCTAATGGTTTTCTTAAGCTGAAAAAGAATACATTTAGAAATCCTATGATAAAGCAGTCATGATTTTAAAATAAATTGTTTTGTATACTGGTAGCAATTATTCATTTACCTCAAATCGTTAAGAAAAATGGATTAAAACTCTTGCTGGCGATCGGGCACGGTGGCTCACACCTGTAATCTCAGCACTTTGTGAGGCCGAGGCGGGCGGGTCATGAGGTCAGAAGATCGAGACCATCCTGGCTAACACAGTGAAACCCTGTCTCTACTAAAAAAATACAAAAAAAATTAGCCAGGCGTGGTGGTGGGCGCCTGTAGTCCCAGCTACTCGGGAGGCTGAGGCAGGAGAATGGCGTGAACCTGGGAGGTGGAGCTTGCAGTGAGCCGAGATTGCACCACTGCACTCCAACCTGGGCGACAGAGCAAGACTCCATCTCAAAAAAAAAAAAAAAAAGAAAGAAAACTCTTGCTGGCCACTGGTAGTATCCCCTGCTGCCTTTGAAGAGGGTGCCAAGTCAGAAGGGTATGTGGAGGATGCTTTAAGCCAGCAGGCAGATGCTGGACTGGGTTGAGAGCACCCAGTGAACTCCTCCAGCCAGCCAAGGATTAGCGGGAGGCTGGCCGCGGTGGCTTACGCCTGTAATCCCAGCACTTTGGGAGGTCGAGGTGGGAGGATCACTTGAGGTCAGGACCAGCCTGGCCAACATGGTGAAACCCTGTCTCTGATAAAAATACAAAAATTAGCTGGGCATGGTGGTGGGCGCCTGTAATTTCAGCTACTCAGGAGGCTCATGCAGGAGGAGAATGGCTTGAGCCCAGGAGGTGGAGGTTGCAGTGAGCCGAGATCACACCACCATACTCCAGCCTGGGCAACAGAGTGAGACTGCATCTCAGAAAAAAAAAAAAAAAAAAAAAAAATCAGCGGGAGATACAACTCTGGCCATTGGACACATAGCTGGGACAAATCAATCCTCTTACATATGCAGCTCACCTTTGTGGGCAGAGGCACAAATGACACAAATAAATACAGAAAATAGTTTCCAGCAGTCCTAAGCATTTGAGAACAAAACCCAGCAGGTTGATGCAACAGGGTGCCTGGGAACATTGTAAGATGGGTTTGAGGACAAGAGGTCTCTGAGGATGGAATGTGTGAGCAGAGGTCTGCTGGAGCTGAAGGCACTCTCTGTGGGAAGAGCCAGGTCTAAGCCTTTTAGTGAGGGAACAGTACGTACAAAGGCCCTGAAGCAGCAGTGAGCTTATGGTGTCTTAGGATCAGCAGGGAGTAAATGGAGTTGGGGTTGGGGGCAGGAGATGCATCTAAGAGGCGAGAGGGCAGCCAGGCGCGGTGGCTCACGCCTGTAATCCCAGCACTCTGGGAGGCTGAGGTGGGCGGATCATGAGGTCAGGAGATGGAGACCATCCTGGCTAACACGGTGAAACCCCATCTCTACTAAAAATACAAAAAATTAGCCGGGCGTGGTGGCGGGTGCCTGTAGTCCCAGCTACTTGGGAGGCTGAGGCAGGAGAATGGCGTAACCCGGAAGGAGGAACTTGCAGTGAGCTGAGATCGCGCCACCGCACTCCAGCCTGGGCGACAGAGCAAGACTCTGTCTCAAAAAAAAAAAAGAGGCGAGAGGGCTTTCAGGCATCAAATGAGACTTAGAAGTGAAATGGAAAATGTTGGAGACTTTTAAGAGAGTGATGAGCTGCTGGGCACAGTGGCTCACGTCTGTAATTGGGAGGCCGAGGTGGGCGGATCACCTGAGGTCAGGAGTTTGAGACCAGCCTGGCCAACATGGTGAAATCTTGTCTCTACTAAAAATACAAAAAATTAGCCGGGCGTGGTGGGTGCCTGTAGTTCCAGCTATTTGGAAAGTTGAGGCAGGAGAATCACTGGAACCTGGGAGACAGAGGTTACAGTGAGCCAAGATGGTACCACTGCACTCCAGCCTGGGCGACAAAAGTGAAATTCCGTCTCAAAACAAAAACAAAACAAAGGGAGCGATGAGATCTGACCTGCTATGACAGAATCAGTGTGGAGTGGGGCAGGATGGCGGGAGAAGTAGGCCACATGTAAGAAAGCAATGTCCCCAGAGAGGTGGCAATGGTTTGGAAATGGAGCACTTCTCTTCTGAACAAGATGGTGCCCTCAGCTGACACCCAATATTCCAAATCCTTTATTTCCCTACCAAGGGAAAATGACCTACCAGTCATGGAGGTATTTGCCAGGAGCTCAGTTTGGGCCTTTTGTGGCCCAGGTCCCAGTTGCCAAGTGTCTTTAGGAACAGGGGTGGGAAACAGGAAATATTTCTCAAGGAGAGAGACTGGGGGTTGCATGGGGTCTTCCCTGAGAAGTGCTAGGGTTCCCTTCTACAGAGATGGAGGCACCTTAGGATGGACCCCAGTTCCCTTGCCCCAACTCACATCTTGAGCATCCACTCTTCGATCCCAGGTATCTTGGGTCCCTGAGGCTGGCAGATCACAGGTTTAGATCCAAGAACAGCATGGCAGAGGGGGCAGAATCTATAGCAGGCCCACTCTTCTCGGGCCCTGCTTGACCATTTAGAATGACTGGGTAGCAGACCAATGGACAGAGGGACAGGCAGGCCCAGAAGACAGACACTGCTGCTGCTGGGGATGAGGCATCCTTTTTTGTAGTCATCCAATACCACAGTATTGAGGAACTGCCCCACCATGACCACCCTCTCCCTTCTCACACATCTGGACTTCTTTTTTATTTTTTATTTTTATTTTTTTTTGAGACGGAGTCTCGCTCTGTCGCCCAGGCTGGAGTGCAGTGGCCGGATCTCAGCTCACTGCAAGCTCCGCCTCCCGGGTTTACGCCATTCTCCTGCCTCAGCCTCCCGAGTAGCTGGGACTACAGGCGCCCGCCACCTCGCCCGGCTAGTTTTTTTTATTTTTTATTTTTTAGTAGAGACGGGGTTTCACCGTATTAGCCAGGATACTCTCGATCTCCTGACCTCATGATCCACCCATCTCGGCCTCCCAAAGTGCTGGGATTACAGGCTTGAGCCACCGTGCCCAGCCACATCTGGACTTCTTGTAATCACTGATTACAATCTCTTGGTTATGCCTTTTGAAATTTGTCTGCAGAAACAGAGATCCATCTGATGGCTTAACCAGAACCAGTTTACCTTTTGTCAAATTTCCTCTGCTTTTTGTAGTTTGCTCTTGGTGACTTCAGATCTGGGTTTCTCATTCTATGCCTTTTTTTTTTTTTTTTTTTTTTTTTTTCTGTGATGGAGTCTCACTGTCACCCAGGCTGGAGTACAGTGGCATGATCTTGGCTCACTGCAACCTCCACCTCCCAGGTTCAAGTGATTCTCCTGCCTCAGCCTCTCGAGTAGCTGGGATTACAGGCATCTGACACCATGCCCAGCTAATTTTTGTATTTTTAGTCGAGACGGGGTTTCACCATGTTGGTCAGGCTGGTTTTGAACTCCTGACCTCAAGTGATCCACCCGCCTCAGCCTCCCAAAGTGCTGGGATTACAAGCATGAACCACCAAGCCGGGCTCATTCTCTGCCTTACAGGACAAGCTGCTTATTAGGGAGACTTTGGCTTCGTGGCTCACTTAACCTAACATGAATATGAATTAGATATATACAGATCCCAGGAAGGCTACTGAGAGAAAACACTGCCTCCTCAGATGTGTCTGTTCATAGTAGTGTAGTAGTAATGGGGTGAGTATTAGTCCCTTTCCTGGACCCCTCTTTCCTGACAGTTATCTTATACTTCCCACAAGTCTTTGCTCAAATTTTTTTTTTTTTTTTTGAGATGGAGTTTCATTCTTGTTACCCAGGCTGGAGTGCAATGGCACAATCTTGGCTCACCACAACCTCTGCCTCCCAGGTTCAAGCAATTCTTCTGCCTCAGCCTCCCAAGTAGTTGGGATTACAGGCATGTGCCACCACTCCCTGCTAATTTTGTATTTTTAGTAGATGGAATTCCTGCATGTTAGTCAGGCTGGTCTTGAACTCCTGACCTCAGGTGATCCACCCGCCTCGGCCTCCCAAAGTGCTGGGATTACAGGCGTGAGCCACCGAGCCCGGCCTTGCTCAAATATTTTTCTCAGGCAGGTCCACCTTGGCTACTTTATTAAGGGTTCCAGCTAGACACGGTGGTTCTAACCTGTAATCCCAGCACTTTGGGAGGCCGAGGCGGGTGGATCACCTGAGGTCAGGAGATGGAGACCATCCTGGCTAACATGGTGAAAGCCCATCTCTACTAAAAATGCAAAAAATTAGCCGGACATGGTGGCACATGCCTGTAATCCCAGCTACTTGGGAGGCTGAGGCAGGAGAATCGCTTGAACCCGGGAGGCGGAGGTTGCAGTGAGCTGAGATCATACCATTGCACTCCAGCCTGGACAACAAGAGAGAAACTCTGTCTAAAAAAAAAAAAAAGAGTTCCAATCCCAGCTGAACTTCTGCCTTACTGTCTGCTATTTTCTTTTTGTCTTTTTTTTTTTTTTTTTTTTTTTTGAGACAGGGGTCTCTCTCTGTTGCCTAGGCTGGAGTGCAGTGGTGCAATGTTGACTCACTGCAACCTCTGCCTCCTGGGTTCAAGTAATTCTCATGAGTCAGCCTCCCAAACAGCTGGGATACAGGTGTCCGCCATGACACCCGGCTAATTTTTGTATTTTTAGTAGAGATGAGGTTTCACCATGTTGGTCAGGCTGGCCTTGAATTCCTGACCTGAAGTGATCCGCCTGCCTCAGCCTCCCAAAGTGCTGGGATTATAGGCATGAGTCACCGCGCCCAGCCCTGTCAGGTATTTTATGTTGGCAAAAGGAAAAAAGAAAAAAAATCTGCCTTACTTGTTTGCAATCACATATCACCATCTGAAACACCAATGTATATATTTTTTTGTCTGTTTCCTCTTCATTTGAATGTCAGCTTCAGGGTTTTGTTTCATTGTTTATATTTAGTTCAATGCTGTGTTCCCAGCACCTAAAATAGTGCCTGGCACAGATTTCAACTTTATTCAATAGTAACAGTAATAACAACCACCACCTTTGGATGCCCCTCCCACAACAGGACTGACAGCATAATCTATTTCCCTATAAACAGCATGCGTATGACATCATTCTGACAGGTCTAGGCATAATCCCCAACCAGGACTCTCTGCTTGGAGGTAATGACATGTGCTCAAATGTTCTACTTTGGCCCCAGCTCCTAACCCATTCCATTCCCCCGCAGGCAGGAATGGCCCTGGGTTTGCAAATATGTTTGTCACGGAGGCCAGGTACCCAGGGCTGGGCTGTACAAACACCCTGGACAAGGTCCATGGGACTAGGGGTCCCCATCTTGTTGACACTGGTGGCCTTTGAAGGACTCTGGGGTCTTCACAGCTCTCACTGTGGCTTTGCTGCGCAGGCCTTAGAGGCAGGCTATGTGGGTTCTAATCCTAGCTTCACCACTAAAGTAACCGTGTCAGCCTGGTCAAGCCACAGCAGCTCTCTGTGCCTAACTTTCTCCCCCACTGGTCTGAGGGTAGGATCTACACCCACATCACAGAGGGGTTGCAGGAATTAAATGAAATAATCATACGAAGGCAAGCACATAACGAGCTCAGAAACAATGAGCTATGTTGTGGCTCCAAGTGAAGTCACCCTAGAAGGCTTTGCCCATGATGGCTGAACAAAGACTTCACGGTAAGAAGAATCTCAGAGCTCTGGCAGCAAAAGCTGAGCCTCTGACTGGTGCTCCGGTGGAGGAGGCTGGTGGGGGGGCACCAGTTTATCTACATTTGGACAGCCTGCTTCTCATCAGACCACAAGGCCCACTTGGGCAGTGGGATTTTCCCCAGAGGTCCTGAGGTCGGCAGAAAGCTGGTTATCAGTCTCCCACCTTCCCCCTAGTTCTAGAAGGTGACAATTAATGGTGGCACGGAAGACAGCTGCAATGAAATGTTTAGACACCAGCCTCAGGCTCACTCTGCCAGCCCTGTGATGGAATAATGGACTGCAGGGAGTAGGGATAAGAGGGAGTGTTACCCTATTGCGAGGACGGGGAAGGTCCTTCACTTTGGTAATCCTCTGGAAGGGCTGCTTTGAAGCAGCCATTTTCAAAATAGAGGTCACGTGGTCACAATGAGCCTCAAGGTGGCCACCAAACCGCAGACCCTGGCCCTTCCCAGGAGTATCTGGCGGACTTACCGAAGAGCAGCGGCTTGAGGCTGAGGGTTCGGATGAAGTGATCCCTGTCGGTGACCAGCTGGACCTTACGTTCGTGCCCCACCTAAGGGAAAGGCGCACAGCGGGCAGCTGGGTCGCCAGACCGCGCTGCCCAAGAAGGGCCAAGTCACCCCGGCCCGGAGCGCGACAGCAGACGCGTGAGTGGGAGCGCGCGGGACCGACGCAGAGCAGCGCCGGGGGCAGTGTGGGGACCCGGGTTGAGTGCCGGTCCTTTCGGGCTCAGCCGTGCAGGGCCTGGAGCGCGGCGGGGCGGGGAGGTCCTCACCTTGATGCCCTCCAGCCGGGTGAGGGGACCTAAGGTGGGCTCGGGCCCGGGGCCCTGGGCGCGGTGCTGGGGCCCGGGATCGCTGCTTTCGTCGCCATTGCTGTAGTGCACGAAGAGCAGCAGCGCCAGCACGTTACCCAGGTACAGATGCACGAACACCATCAGCACCAGGAAGTAGGCGCGCGAGCAGATGCCACGGGGCTTGCACAGCGGCCGCACTGGTGCGTCCTCGCTGTCGCCCAGCCCAGCCGCCGCCTGCGCCTTGCAGTGGTCTGGCGGCGCCCACTGCGGCCTCGAGGCCTCCCCTGTCACCGCCGCCGCCGCCATGGCACCCAGGTCGCGCGCGCCTCAAGGGGAGGAGCCGCGGGGTGCCCGCGCTGCGCAGTCGCCCGGACAACGGCCGCCAGGCCCGCGAGCGCCGCGGTAACTAGGAGACGGTGCCTGGGGGTGCTGAGCCCGCCCGGAGCCGCTTGTGTCCGCGCGGGGCTCGGCCTCCCTGCGCCTTAAGCTTCTCTTTCCAAGCTGGGTTGTTGTCGGGCAGAGCTGTACACTCCCCAAGTCAGAAGCCAAGGCCCCAAGTGTAGACGCAGACAAGAGCGGCACCATTAAGGCATACACTACTGGGAGCTTCTTGGTGCCTGCGTGAAGACGCCCTCTTGCCTCCGGGAACAGTATCGTCTGCATCTTCTGACTCCAGGAGCGGGGCTGGGGAGCGCAGGGCGGAGGAGGCAGCACTGGGATGACTCAACAGTGCGGCATTTGGGGGCGCCACGGAGGCCGGTACTGCGTAAGCGGCGATAGGGTAGGACCCACAGTCTCCTTGCAAGCGTTCTTGGAGCTCGGTTTGGCGGTCGGTCCGGATCTCCCGGGGAGTCCTGCCGGAGTGAGGCAGGCCTTAGGAAGAAGCTGCCTGATGTGCAGGGTTGCATAGGCAGTCAGAGAGTGCATCCTGGAGGAGCCCTGGCATCAGGAAGGTGAGCCCCCCATGGCAACCCGCAGGAATGAGCCAGTGCTCAGGTGTATGAAACACTCCTTGCATCAAAGCTGGCACGTGTGAAGAGGCGGGAAGGGACTCTTCCACAACCGAGACACCATTACCTCAGAGAAAAACTAAACAGATTATCACCAAAAACGGGGTGGGGGGAAGACATACCTACCAGTGGTCAAGTGCCAAGGAATCCCTGCTCTTCGAGAGCTGGTTATCCTCAGGAAGAGATTACTACACGCCCTCAGGGCAGACGCTGACCCCACTCCCTGAGGTGGACTTGCAGGCAAGAGCAACACTTTTAAGGCAGGTCACACTGGTGGTTTCTCCCTACCCTGGTAAGACACCCCTACCTCTTCTCCCATCTCCTCTCCCTTCCCCACAGCAAAGCATAGTCTGCATTTTCTAGTCCCCTCAAGTCAAGGCAGGCCAGGGGCTCCAAGGGCAGGCCCACCTCTTTCTTCCAAGATTTTTTTTTTGTGTGTGTGACGGAGTCTCACTCTGTCGTCCAGGCTGAGTGCAGTGGCGCGATCTTGGCTCACTGCAACCTCTGCCTCCCAGGTTCAAGCGATTCTCCTGCCTCAGCCTACCGAATAGCTGAGACTACAGGCATGCGCCACCATGGCGGGCCAATTTTTTTTTTTTGTATTTTTATTATTTTTTTATTTTAATTTTTTTTGTTTTTGTTTTTTTGAAATGGAATCTTGCTGTGTCGCCCAGGCTGGAGTGCAGTGGCACAATCTCAGCTCACTGCAACCTTTGCCTCCCAGGTTTACGCCATTCTCCAGCCTCAGCCTCCCAAGTAGCTGGGACTACAGGCACCCGCAACCACACCTGGCTAATTTTTTTTGTATTTTTAGTAGAGACAGGGTTTCACCATGTCAGCCAGGATGGTCTCAATCTCCTGACCCGTGATCTGTCTGCCTTGGCCTCCCAAAGTGCTGGGATTACAGGCATGAGCCACTGTGCCCGGCTTTTTTTGTATTTTTAGTAGAGACACGGTTTCACCATGTTGGCCAGGCTGGTCTCCAACTGCTGACCTCAAGTGACCTGCCCACCTCGGCCTCCCAAACTGCTGGGATTACAGGCGTGAGCCACACCACCCAGCCTTTTTCCCAAGACTTTACACAGAGTGGCTGTTTTCACGATTCAAGCACATGTGGGCATCCACTAATCCAGCCACCCTCAGGGACCACTTTGGTCAATCTCCTTAGGATAGGATAGATGAACACTGCTTCACAAAAGGAGAGTTTCTGTTTCCAGACAGAAAGGGAACAGGCAGCAATGGGAGGTCTTGTGGCTTAGCCAAGGCTGGGGTGCTAACTACACACACCAGCAGCCCAGTATTTCACTTCAGATGGAGTGGGAACTTACAGCTCTGAAGGCAACCAGGGAGGCCTGGACTTCTGCAGAGGCAGAGGCCAAGGCAGTGATGACCTGCCCCTCCCCACTAAAATGAATTCTAAAATAAATGTAATTGCTGCTAAAGAAATGTTTCTGGCCGGGCGCGGTGGCTCAACCCTGTAATCCCAGCACTTTGGGAGGCCGAGGCGGGTGGATCACGAGGTCAGGAGATCGAGATCATCCTGGCTAACATGGTGAAACCCCGTCTCTACTAATAAAATACAAAAAAACTAGCCGGGCGTGGTGGCGGGCGCCTGTAGTCCCAGCTACTCGGGAGGCTGAGGCAGGAGAATGGCGTAAACCCGGGAGGCGGAGCTTGCAGTGAGCCGAGATCGCGCCACTGCACTCCAGCCTGGGTGACACAGCGAGACTCCGTCTCAAAAAAAAAAAAAAAAGAAATGTTTCTGATTCGAATAGATGAAAATTCTATTACCAATTTAAGACTGTTCAAATTCCCTGCAGCTTATCATTAATCCACCCTAGTTAGGCCAAAAGTCTCTCAATTTCTGAGTAGTAGTACGATAGAAACAAGTCAGATTTTCTAAAATCATATGAATCACTTAAATTCTTTTTTTTTTCTTTTTTTGAGACGGAGTCTCACTCTGTTGCCCAGACTGGAGTACAATGGCGCAATCTCAGTTCATTGCAACCTCCACCTCCCTGGTTCAAGCGATTCTCCTGCCTCAGCCTCCCAAGTAGCTGGGATTACAGGCGCTGTACCACAACGTCTGGCTTTTTTTCTTTTGAGACGGAGTCTCGCTCTGTCGCCCAGGCTGGAGTGCAGTGGCCGGATCTCAGCTCACTGCAAGCTCCGCCTCCCGGGTCTACACCATTCTCCTGCCTCAGCCTCCCCAGTAGCTGGGACTACAGGCACCCGCCACCTCGCCCGGCTAGTTTTTTGTATTTGTTTAGTAGAGACGGGGTTTCACCGTGTTAGCCAGGCTAGTCTCGATCTCCTGACCTCGTGATCCGCCCGTCTCGGCCTCCCAAAGTGCTGGGATTACAGGCTTGAGCCACCGCGCCCGGCCACGCCCGGCTAATTTTTATATTTTTAGTAGAGATGAGGTTTTACCGTGTTGGCAAGGTTGGTCTCAAACTCCTGACCTTGTGATCCGCCCACCTCAGCCTCCCAAAGTGCTGGATTACAGGCATGAGTCACCGCACCCGGCCCCTCTAGCCTTTTAAAAACTAGAATTTGATCACCATAAAATCTGTACTTTGCTTAACCTATTTTCCTGAACTCCATTCTTACACCTATTACCTGAGTTAGGCCTATCACTAAGCAAAGGTACTGATAGCTCATTGCCAGAAAACAGAAAGCAAGCAGGTTGCAGGGCTGCTCCACCTGCTGTCAGCTGTGGGAATTTCACAACCACATCAGAAACCAGAATTTCTGTCTTTTAAAAGCCTGGTCCTTTGATGCCATGGCAGTACACACTACCAAATCCAGGCCTTCTATTTATCTGTGTTCTTTTTTCTTTTTCTTTTTGAGACAGAGTCTCGCTCTGTCACCCAGGCTGAAGTGCAGTGGCCCAATCTTGGCTCACTGCAAGCTCCGCCTCCCAGGTTCACGCTTCTCCTGCCTCAGCCCCCCGAGTAGCTGGGACTACAGGCGCCTGCCACTACGCCCAGCTAATTTTTTTTTTTTTTTTTTTTGTAGTAGAGATGGGGTTTCACTGTGTTAGCCAGGATGGTCTTGATCTCCTGACCTTGTGATCCGCCTGCCTCGGTCTCCCAAAGTGCTGGGATTACACTCGTGAGCCACCATGCCCGGCCTTTTTTTTTTTTTTTTTTTTTTTTTTTGAGATGGAGTCTCGCTCTGTTGCGCCCAGGCTGGAGTGCAGTGGTGCAATCTCAGCTCACTGCAACCTCTGCCTCCTGGGTTCAAGCTATTCCCCTGCCTCAGCCTCCAGAGTAGCTGAGATTACAGGCACCCACCACCATGTCTGGCTAATTTTTTGTTTATTTTAATAGAGACAGGGTTTCACCATGTTGGTCAGGCTGGTCTCGAACTCCTGACCACAGGTGATCCGCCCCCCTCGACCTCCCAAAGTGCTGGGATTACAGACGTGAGCCACCGTGCCCGGATTGTTAAGACAGTGTCTTGCTCTGTCACCGAGACTGGAGTGCAGTGGTGTGATCATGGCTTACTGCAGCACCTATCCCCCAGGTCCAAGCAATCCTCCTAGCTCAGCCTCCCAAGTAGCTGGGATTACAGGTGTGCAGCACCACACCCAGCTGATTTTTATTTATTTATTTTTGTAGGAAGAGGTCTCCCTATGTCATCCAGGCTGGTCATGAACTCCTGGAGCTCAAGCAATTCTCCAGTCTCAGCCTCCTGAAGTGCTGGGATTATAGGCATGAGCCACCACGCGAGTCCCCTAGCTCTCATTTTAAGTGGCTGTGTAATGTGGATGATGACAGCACCTACCTCAAGCGGCTGCTGTGAGGACTAAATGGGTATGTTCTCAGTTAATGTGATTGTCTTGTGAGGTCCCACTTCTATCCCTTTCTATCCCGCCCCAAGCGGAGCCCATTATACAGGAGATGCTCAGATGCTTATTGTGTGGACCCCTGTGGGCTACATGGAAAATCCCTCCTCTTGACTTCGCTAGAAGGTGCTATCTTGTCTCTTTTTAGGATTGCCAAGGCTATGGTACCAAGGCCATAGTACCCTGGCCCCAGTCGTCTGCAGGAGTGGCCCTGAGCATGGGTGGTCCTTCGCTCCTGGCCTAGCTGCTCCAGTACAAACATTCACTAGTGGACTGGGCGCAGTGGCTTATGCCTGTAATCCCAGCACTTTGGGAGGCCAAGCCAGGAAGACAGCTTGAACTCAGAAGTTTGAGACCAGTCTGGGCAACATGGCAAGACCCTGTCTCTACAAAAAAATATAAAAATTAGGGGAGCAAGGTGGCACACACTAGTCCCAGCTACTCGGAGGGCTGAAGCAGAATGATGTTTGAGCCCAGGAGTGGAGGCTGCAGTGAGCAGAGATCATGCCACTATACTACAGTCTGGGCAATAGAGCGAGACTGTCTCAAAACAAAAAACATTCACTAGTGATCAATTCCGTGTCCCCCATGGACCGGAAGCTCCTGGAAGGTAGAGCACATGAATCACTTGCATACCACTGTATGCCCAGGTGCCAAGCGTAGGGCTTGGCACACCTGAGGTCCACAGGAAGAGCTGCGGAGTTCAGACTGGCAATGTATGAGGTCTGTTCTAGCCACAGGTGCCCTGTGCTTGTTGCCCACAGCTATGGAGCCTCCACTCTACCCCTGAGCTACTTACCACTGACACTATTGCCACTTCTGACACCACAAATGTGGACCCCTTAATCCAAACCCCATTTCCTGTCCTTCACCCTTGAGATTAGACTCTACACTTGTTTCTGCCCCAAGTTGTCTCTTCACAACCCTTAGGGCTCCCGTGAAGCTAGAGTTCGCCCTGCCATACTCCACAGCCCTACATTCCCATGTCTACTTTGGAGGGGCCCAGAGGTCTTAGAATGGGGGGGGGGTTGGGACATTTATATCAGCACCCTACCACAACCCCGGGATCTGTTTGTGATGGGGAATGATTCAGCCTGTACAACCCAGGGAAGGAGAGGAGAGCTGAAAACTGCCAGGATTTTCTACTTCATTCCACAGGGATCACAGGTGCCCTCTCCCCCAACAGCCAGAAAGGGAAAACAGAGCCGAATTTGGCCACTGGGGCCTCCCCAGCCCTCTGGAAGAAGGGGCTGACTGATAGGAAGGCACTCCTCTGGTGTTCACTGGCCAGACCCCTGTGGGCTCAGAAGACTACCTAGACCCCATGAAGAAACACTCTGGACACATTTTTATAATCAGAAACTTACAGTTTATTGTGAATAAACCACTCAACTTTGAGCAGATGACATTGCCTCAATTAACTTTTTCTTTGAAGAAAAACAAAGAGATATGGTAAATTCATGAAAATACTGTGTCCTTTCTCTTCTACCCTTTGTAGGGCAGAAAAATTCTGCCTGACCTTTCCCATCTTCCTGATGATGTTGACAAACAACAGACACTGGGGGCACAGGATGGGGCTCTACACAGGCCAAGAGCTGCAGGCTACAGTCTGAGCACAGAAAACCCTGCAGCTCCAGCATCCAGGGCCACAGCTAGACACAAGTGCAGAATCTGGCAGCCCTGCAGCCCAGACAATGCCCAGGGTGTGATTTAGGGTGCAGAGCTGCAACTCAGATCCCGTGCCATGGCAGTATCACAGGAAGGACTTGATGGAGAGGTAAAGGCTCCAGACGCCAGGATATTTATTCCTTGTGCCAATACAGCATTCACACCTGACCTCCAGGTCCTGCAGCAGGTACTCTCCTCGTTCAGTTAGCGCCCCACTGTTCCAATTCTGGGTTCATCCGCTATACTCCTAATTTGTTCTCCCAATCCACCCCACAGTCTCTCCCTTGCTGGGGACAACACAGGAAGAGACAAAACCTGAGGAAGGAGAAAGGGAACCTGCAACCAGCCATGGACCTCATGATTCCATGAGTCACAGCTATCCTGTGTCTTTAAGAATGACTGTTTTATAGCTTACATGGTACCTGGGAAATTGCTGACTTGCAGGTGAAATATATGAATACCAAATAATTTCTATCATAATATTCACAGATCTCTGTATATCAGCTCTCCCTGGAGGTCAAGCAGGTGTGGGAGAGTATAGACTGCTCTGCCTGCCCTAGAGTGGAAGCATTGAACAAAGCCACAAAAACCCCAGAGATCACAGATCTAACTTTTCAGTGGCCCACAGGACCAGGTTCAGGACAGGTAGGACACCAGGCAAACCACTTGTTCCCTTGCACTTCACTGTGCGAAAACTGGTCTGTTCCTCTGGCCAGACCCTTCTTAGTACAGGATCTGAGACCACAAACCAAGGAGTCCCATGGCCTTGGACTCCCAGACCCTAGGATGGTATCCCTCTGACAGCTGGAACCAGGCAAGGGGGAACACACCTCAGCCTCAGAGCAGCCTCTGGACACGCTCCAGGTAACATGAAAATAACCTGTGAAAACGTGGTCCCCGTACCAGAAAGGCCAGTGCCCTAGGGAAGGCTATCCTGAATTCTGACCCTGATGTTTGCCAAAGGAGAGTGCAGCAAGACAGTGTCAAGTTTGGCCAAATGTGACCCTGCTCAGAGCTATACCACTTGAATACTGGCACAAAAGAAAGGACCAAGGTAAAGCAAATTTATTTGGGAGGAACAATTCCCTTCAAAAGTAGATCCCTATCTTTAGGAGACAAAAGGAAACGCTGTGATGAACCTATGCCCCCTAGTTTGGGGGGCCACAGGCCCACCCCCATTCTGCTGTGGGCTCTAGCCTCAGTAGCCAGATCCAGGTAAACCTCAGTTTCAAGAATAAAGGTGAGCCACAGACATGCAGCACCACCAGAGACAACACCACCCTGTGGCAAGAAGACCATGTTCTGAACTGTCTCCGTACCACCATGGTAAGGCAGGAGGCATGCTGTGACTCCTTGTGCTCCGTGCCCACTGCACAGGCCAGTTTAATTCCCTGCCATCTGCCACCCATGCTCTTCCTTTAGGACTCCAACTCTGGCCAAACAAATGTGAATCTGGAAAGCAGAGGCCCAGGGCCCTCTTGCAGTACAGACATTTTCAGGTGGGTAGGCAGCATATGTTACATTCTAAGTAAAAGAGCTAGAGGGTAAAACACTCCAACGCCAATTTATTTTCAAAAAGGGCTCTGTGTTATCCTATAGTTTGCCTTTGTTTTTTTTTTTTTTTTTGTATAATTGTACAACCTTTGAAAGTTACATAAGTTGTAATGATCTAATACTATTAATAGCCATTCAGAAAACACATTCCCTCCCTCCCAACAACCATCCAGGGGGAAATAAAAGTCCTGAAAAGAGGCCAGTTCAACATGGCCTCTACCCTGGTAGAAACAAAAAGTGAAAAGAGAAGAAAACAGAAATCAACTAAGAGGTGTTGCCAGTGTCTCTCAGGAGTGGGGCCCTGGCTGTCGCCTGGGGTCATGAAAGGCAGAGCCTGCAGCATGCAGTATTCACCCCGGCACATCCACATCCCAACTTAGGTGTCATGGAAATCTTTCAGCAGGGTTCTCCTCCGCTGCTCCGCTATATGCATCTGGTTCTCCAAGTCCTGCATCAGAGAAACAAGGTGTATGCTTGCATGGCCCAGGCCTGGGAGCAAGGAGTAGCCAAAGCCACAAACACCCTCCAGGACCTCCAAGGAGTAAAAAACACTGCCCTTCCCATTCTTAGCAGCAGCTTCCAATGCACAAGCCAACAACCCTGTCACCTATTACCAGGTCAGTCCTCCTTTACCTGCAATATAGAATCCAAGAGGACAGTAGGCACTTACCCCTCTGTCATAGCTGTCTGCACGCTCCACTTTCCATGACAGGTTTTCGATCTCAGCCTCCAGCTGAGCCTGCTGGTATTCAAACTGCATAGGCAGAGCAGGAGGGTCAAAAGGTGAGTGGGCTATGGCTGGGGCAGGGCCTGTACACAGGGTGGGCACACGCAGCACCTCAGGCTCAAGAACTACAGACAATCCTGATACTGTCCTCAGAAAGCAGTGTTATTCCCTGTGCCCAGAGCCAGAATCCAAACAAAAGGCTATCCAAACAGCAAGGCCACACTCACCCTCCACCCCTAAAAGGTCCACTCCACCCTCCACACTCCCAAAGGAAGGGGAAGAATTTAAGTCACTAAAGAGAACACTCCCAACATGAAAGGGAATGGATGCTGTAAAAAATAAGTCAAACGAATATACTCAGACACTATCACTTCATTTTTTTCCAGTCCTTCTGCAAATCAAGAGCCTTAAAAATACTCAAACTTACTTAGTAATTATACATCTAAGAAGATACAGCTTTATGCACAAAAATGTTCCTCAATGTACTATTTATAGTAGCGAAACAAAGAATAAATGTCCCAAGTGATGGTACAATCATGATGACACATTTATGCAACCATTAACAAAATGGTATTTACCAGGCGGGTAAATCATAACAGCTATAACAATAAACTTTATAACAATAAAATATTGTTTTTTATATATATAACCTTGATTATATATACACAATATTAATTTTAAAAGGCTGGAAAATGCTGACAGTGGTAATTTCTTTCCGGACAATGTAAATGCTTTTCTGTTTTCCAGCATTTAAACAAAAATGTGAATTACTAGTTTATTAACATTTATTGTTACTGGTAGTAACAATAAATTCATATTCAAATTCAACTCTAAGATGAAGAATTAAACAAGGTATAAAACAGTCAAATATATCTTAAGGACATGCATGGTAAATATCCCTCCCAAGCATGGGCAATAGTGGCCTCCCACTGGCCACAGACCTTTTTAGCCAATCGCCCTTTAAATATAGTTGTTCAGAGGATTAGGTGCATGTGTCTTACATTACACAGAATAACAGCACCTGAGATATATTTTGGAGGTGCCCAGAGTAGAAGTGGAATTTTGCAATTAGAGTTTTGTTTTAACTTTGCCCTCCCAATGACCAGGGGTCTGGTCCTCACTCTCCTGCAAAGTGCTGGTAGAGAAGGGCACCTTTGAGGCTAACAGGACAGAGTAGAAAAATTGCTTTGCCTTACCAGCTTCTTCCTGGGTCCGGACTCCATGTAATATGCATATGGGTAGGTGTACTGCAGGGTGTATCGACACTGCAACAGGAGAGAAGGGACCTGTGTCTGTGATTCTAAGCTACCTGCATCTCAGGTGGCTCTTACAATTCCTACCCTCCACATGCAAATGAGCTTAGCTCTATAGGTATGGGCCTGAAAGAAATTATACCAAGCCAAATAGAGATGAATTGTGAAAAGATATGGGGAAAAAACAAACAAACAACAATGGTCACAGAACACCCAGTTTCTTTTACAAAGTGATTACCAGCAGCTGCCTCAATAGCTTTTCCCTCTTGAGTAGGACATCAGAGTCAACACATCTATCTCAATGCTTAGCCAAAGACAACCTTTTTTTTTTTTTTTTTTTTTGAAACAAGGTTTCATTCTGATGCCCAGGCTGGAGTGCAGTGGTGCGATTCCCACTCACTGCAAACTCTTGCCTCCCAGACTCAAGCGATCCTCCCACATCAGCCTTCCAAGTAGCCAGGACTACAGGTGTGCATCACCACACCAGGCGAATTTTTGTATTTTTTTGTAGAGACGGGGTTTTCTCATGTTGCCCAGGCTGGTCTCAAACTCCTGGGCTCAAGCAATCCATCTGCTTTGGCCTTCCAAAGTGCTGGGATCATAGGCGTGAGACACTGCACCCTGCCCAATCTTTTTTTTTTTTTTTCTTGAGACAGAGTCTTGCTTTATCACCCAGACTGGAGTGCAATGATCTCAGCTCACTGCAGCCTCCAACTCCTAGGTTCAAGCAATTCTCGTGCCTCCCAAGTAGCTGGAACTACAGGCATGTGCCCCCATGCCCAGCTAACTTTTGTATTTTTAGTAGAGACGGGGTTTCACCATGTTGGCCAGGCTGGTCTCAAACTCCTGACCTCAAGTGATCCGCCCACCTCGGCTTCCCAAAGTGCTGGGATTACAGGGGTGAGCCACCACGCCCGGCACTTCAGACAATCTTTTATTTTCCTTTGAGTGATGCATACACAGGACAAAAGGAGAAGAAAAGTGCTCTAGTTTTCCCTACAGGCAGAGGCAGTGCAACACTCTTATAAATCCCCTGGACATCCAGCAGAGGACTGGGTCCTTGATGGGCACAGCACATGAAGATGTGGATCCACAAGCAGAAGCATGAAAGGCTGCACAGGGTGCTAAAATACTCTCTTTCAACAGGGCTTCCCACTTTCAGAGGTGGTGACAGAGCCAGGCACTGGATCAGGGATAGGATGAGTGAAGTGGTAGATACCTTGGCCAAGAGCTTGGCAGCATTCTGTAGGTACTGCCAGTCGATCCATGTCCCCAGATTGTTCATGACCCTCTCCTGAATCTTCTCGTGAATCCGCTGGTATGTCTGTGCCTCAAGCTGCAAGCTTTTGTTGTGGTTTTCCCACTACAGGGCACAGAAGGGGAAAACCACACGAGTCCCACGAAGGTGCAGAGGTCTACACAAGAGTTCAGGATAGACACCTTGCTGGCAGGACATGGCCATAGACTCCTGTAACTTATTCCCCAAAGTGCAAGAGCAGGTCTTCTTCAGTCCATCCTTCTAACCTGTCCAGAACAGCCGTATGCCTACCAGATCACTCTACCCTTCTGGGTCAATGGGACTCCAGCCCTGACGACTATGCAAAGCTAGGCCCCTGATGGTCTACTGTGATTAGAGACCATTATGCATGGTGCTCTTTGGGCTTCTGAAGGGCTCCCTGGGAGAAACTGCTTTCCAAATTTGACTACTAAGATGATACTATGGGAACAGATTGTGAGGACAGAAAGAAAAAAATAAATAAAAATTAAAAACATTGAAAAAAGAAAAAAAAAAGATGGCACTAGATGGAAAAGACTGTCTGATGGCCCCTCATTGTCCTTCAATCCATCATTCAACCAAGGTCAGTACCAGGTCCTTCCCTGTTGGCTGGAGATATACCCTGTAGAGCTTGAAAGGCACATCTACAGAGCTAGCACCCAGGGATACCGCAGGAGCTCCATTCACTGACTTCTATGTGCACAGGCTGGCTCTGTCTACCAGTCCCCTGGGAATCCCACCAGCAGGCCAAGTGGAAGAAGCCTACCCTGTAGGGGAAGGTACAGGAGAGGACACCTACCCTCTCAAAGTAGAATAAGTACTTCTTGAGGGCTTCCCTCGCCTGGGCTTGTTGGCTCTGGTTCACAATGTCAGGATTCTCCTTGTAACGACTACACTCATAGTATTCACTGCCATGAGTCTTCCAATCTCCTAGACACATCCAGCAGAAGTCTGTGCAGAACAGAGGAGAGTCATTTACATCTACAAGACAACTCCACTTTCCTCTATAGGCAGAGGAGAGAGACAGTCAGACCCTGCTCCCAAAGGGGTCACCTGAACAGAACTTCCCAAGGGGGCCTCTTTCTTGAAGGAATGTGCACCTCTCATCCCTGTCACATCCTACTGTCCTTGTAGTCTGTACTTGCTGATAGGAACAAAAGCCTATGGATAATTTCTATTCCATGAGCACATGTGCCATGTGTTTTATTAATCTAATACAGGCAGATGCTGACTGTACAGACTACTGGTCTGCTATGTCAATGCCACCATGAGAAGCAGGAACTTGTCCAACTGAGGCCCACCTGACTGTCTAAATGCACATCATCAGTACAAACTGACCTCCCTACTGCTTCCTACCCTCACACTTGTCCTAGAAAGATTTTTGTATATGAAGCTAAGAATAAAGGCTTTTCCCCTTTTTCTTCTATTTTAAAGAACACATTTTTTTTTTTTTTTTTTTTTGAGACGGAGTCTCGCTCTGTTGCCCAGGCTGGAGTGCAGTGGCGCAATCTCGGCTCACTGCAAGCTCCGTCTCCCGGGTTCACGCCATTCTCCTGCCTCAGCCTCCCGAGTAGCTGGGACTACAGGCGCCTGCCACCTCGCCCGGCTAATTTTTTTGTATCTTTTTAGTAGAGACGGGGTTTCACCATGTTAGCCAGGATGGTCGCGATCCTGACCTCGTGATCCGCCTGTCTCGGCCTCCCAAAGTGCTGGGATTACAGGCTTGAGCCACCGCGCCCGGCCAAGAACACATTTCTTATTTTTCTTTTTTTTTTTTTTTTTTGAGACAAACTCTCACTCTGTCACCCAGGCTGGAGTGCAGTGGCACGATCTCGGCTTACTGCAACCTCTGCATTCCAGGTTCAAGCGATTCACTTGCCTCAGCCTCCCGAGTAGCTGGGACGACAGGCGCCCGACAACATGCTGGCTAATTTTTGTATTTTTAGTAGAGATGGGGCTTCACCATGTTGGCTAGGCCGGTCTCGAACCCCCAGTGTTCAGTGAGCTGCCCATCTCTGCCTCTCAAAGTGCTGGGATTACAGGCATGAGCCACTGCACGTGACAAATAACACATTTCTATAAAACCTAGAGCTATCCAATGGTTCATAATCAGAACTATGATTCTGCTTTTGTGGTAGCTCACACCTGTAATCCCAGTACTCTGGGAGGCCAAGGCAGGTGGATCACCTGAGGTCAGGAATTTGAGACCAGCCTGGCCAACATGGTGAAACCCCCGTCTCTATTAAAAAAAAATACATACATACACACACACACACACACACACACACAAACAAATTAGCCAGGTATGGTGGCACGTGCCAGTAGCTACTTGGGAGGCTGAAGCACGAGAACTGGTTAAACCTGCAGGGCGGAGATTGTGAGCTGAGATTGCACCACTGCACTCCAGCCTGGGTGACAGAGCAAGACCTTGTCTCAAAAAAAAAAAAATGCTTTTTTTTTCTGTATGTTTAAAGAATTATTGTTAGATGCTCAAAGAATTATTGCAGTCGAATGGAGAGAAGCCAACCATAGTTCTGTTGGATGAACAATGGCCTGTTGATATTCTGCATTCCATGAGCACATGGGCTATGTGCCTTGTTATATCTTTGTCAAGCCTGCTATGAGAAGCAAAACTTGTCTAAGTGAGGTCCTCCTGGTTGTCTAGAACACACAATGTGTGTTCTAATAATACCTTATTCGATTTTATATCTGGCCTATTCTGCCTCTTCCAGAGACCCTGACAGGGTAATTTCTGTTTCTCAGGATTCAATCTCCTGGGATAACTTGGCTTACTGACTTACCAAAAAATGAGGCTCTTGAATAATTTTAGGGAAGCCAAAGCAAAACCCGGAGACCCAGAGGTTGTTCCATTTCTCTCCTGGGAGCCTTCACCTAATAGTGGCAACACTGCCCTCTCCTTAATTAGCTAGGTGTGCTTGCTACCATTTTAAACAATACAGGCCGGGCGTGGTGGCTCACGCCTGTAATCCAAGCACTTTGGGAGGCCAAGGCGGGCTAATCACGAGGTCAGAGTTCAAGACCAGCCTGGCCAACATGGTGAAACCACGTCTCTAACAAAAATACAAAAAATTAGCTGGGTATAGTGGCGGGTGCCTATAATCTCAGCTACTTGGGAGGCTGAGGCAGGAGAATTGCTTGAACCCAGGAGGCGGAGGTTGCAGTGGGCGGAGATTGCACCATTGCACTCTACCCCCGGAGACAGAGTGAGACTCCATCAAAAATTAGCTGGGTGTGGTGGCATGTGACTGCAATTCCAGCTACTCCAGAGGCCCAGCAGGATAATTGCTTGAACCTCGGAGGTGGAGGTTGCAGTGAGCTGAGATCTTGCCACTGCACTCAGCTCTGGGTGACAGAGTGAGACTCCGTCTCGAAAAAAACAAACAAACAAAAAAACCACCACATTCCTTAGGGTTGCCCATATAGGTGATATAAATATACAGCAAAGAAAGAGATGGCAGTTTTTTTTGAGATGGAGTCTCGCTCTATCACCCAGGCTGGAGTTCAGTGGCACAATCTCGGTTCACTATGACTTCTACCTCCTGGATTCAAGTTATTCTTGTGAGATGGCAGTTAACTCTGGGTGTCAAGCGATATGGACACCCATGGGGCTTCTCAGGCACTAGAAATGTGGTGGGTGCTGGGGTGTTTGTCATTATTCTTTAAACTCTATGTGTCTTTTGCATTGTTCTAAGTGTATGATACACTTCTCTCTCTGATATATACAAAGAAAAAGAGAGGGAAAGAGTGTGGCCCCGCTGGGTGCGCTGGCTCAAGCCTGTAATCCCAGCACTTTGGGAGGCCGAGGCAGGTGGATCACAAGGTCCGGAGATCGAGACTATCCTGGCTAACATGGTGAAACCCCGTCTCTACTAAAAATACAAAAAGAAATTAGCCGGGCATGGTGGCGGGCGCCTGTAGTCCCAACTACTCCAGAGGTTGAGGCGGGAGAATGGCGTGAACCCGGGAGGCGGAGCTTGCAGTGAGCTGAGATCGCACCACTGCACTCCAGCCTGGATGACAGAGCTTCTCTATCTCAAAAAAAAAAAAAAAAAAAAAAAGGGGGGGGGCGTGGCCCCATGGAAGAAATATGCCACTAGCCATGGCCTATCTTCATTCGGCACTGCAGAGTCAATGTTACTGTCTAAGTCCCTGCCATGACCACTCTGATTAAAAGGGCTCCTGGGGCCGGGCACGGTGGCTCACATCTGTAATCCCAGCACTTTGGGAAGTCGAGGCAGGCAGACTGCCTGAGGTCAGAAGTTCGAGACCAGCCTGGACAACATGGTGAAACCCCGTCTATACTAAGAACACAAAAATTATCCAGGTGTGGTGGTGGGCGCCTGTAATTGCAGCTACTGGGGAGGATGAGGTGGAATTGCTCGAACCCAGGAGGCAGATGTTGCAGTGAACCAAGATTGCGCCATTGCATTCCAGCCTGAGTGACGAGCAAAACTCCATTTTTGGGGAAAAAAAAAAAAGGCCAGGCACGGTGGTTCACGCCTATAATCCCAGCACATTGAGAGGCCGAGGCAGGCGGATCCCCTGAGGTCAAGAGTTTTTTTTGTTTGTTGTTTTTTTTTTTTTGAGACGGAGTCTCACTTTGTCGCACAGGCTGGAGTGCAGTGGCGTGATCTCGGCTCACTGTAAGCTCTGCCTCCCGGTTTCATGCCATTCTCCTCCCTCAGCCTCCTGAGTAGCTGGGACTACATACAAGCGCCTGCCACCATGCTCGGCTAATTTTTTGTATTTTTAGTAGAGACAGGGTTTCACTGTGTTAGCCAGGATGGTCTCGATCTCCTGACCTCGTGATCCGCCTGTCTCGGCCTCCCAAAGTGCTGGGATTACAGGCGTGAGCCACTGCGCCCGGCCGAGGTCAAGAGTTTGACACCAGCCTGGCTAACATGGTGAAACCCCGTCTCTACTAAAAATACAAAAAAGTAGCCAGGTGTGGTGGTGAGTCCCTGTAATCCCAGCTACTCAGGAGGCTGTGGTGGCAGAATTGCTTAAACCCAGGAGGTAGAGGTTGCAGTGAGCCAAGATCATGCCACTGCACTCCAGCCTGAGCGACAGAGTGAGACACTGTCTCAAAAAATAAAGAAAAGAGGGTTCCTGGAAATAGCATTTGCACAGGCCCTTGCAAAGCAAAACTCTCGGTCAGGCGCAGTGGCTCACTCCTGTAGTCCCAGCACTTTGGGAGGCCAAGGTAGGCAGATCACCTGAGGTCAGGAGTTTGAGACCAGCCTGGCCAACATGGCAAAACCCCGTCTCTACTAAAAATACAGAAATTAGCCAGGCGCAGTGGTAGATGCCTGTAATCCCAGCTACTCGAAAGGCTGAGGCAGGAGAACTGCTTGAAACCAGGAGATGGAGGTTACAGTGAGCTGAGATTGCATCACTAAACTTCATGGGTGACAGAGTGAGATTCCTTCACACACAAAAAAGAAACTCTCAGACTCTCAGGGGCTCCTGATGAGCATCAAAGCAGCTGTGTAGGAGAGACCCACTTGGACATATTTTCTACTTGAAGGGATTCTGTTTCTTCAGCTGACCTGGCCGGGTGGCATACAAAACCAATGGGTTCTAGCTATGTAAATTATTCCTGATCGATGAAGGAGGTCTGAAAGGTTAAATCAAAACCCCCACTATTGTAAAACAGCAAGGGAAAACCATTATTTTACTACTTCTGGTAAAGGTATCTACAAGGTAGCACAGATAAGCCCCAAGCTACTTACCTGCCTTGGCAAAAAAGTGAAAGTAACACCCTGAAATCATCTTCTTGGATAACTGAGGATCATGAGGATTACCCCAAACTTGACGTCTGACTATATGTGTTAGCAAGATAGCAGTGGGATTGTAAGAGGGACCAAAAAATAGAAAATAAAAAAAAAAAAAAGCTACTTTATGCCAGTTACTGTGACTGTTAAGTGACTGAGGCTCTTCTATGTTTTGTCATTTCATGGCAGAAGTACTCACTTAAATAGTAACGGAGACCCAACCACAAGAAAGTGCCACTGGGCCTTACACACCAAGCTTGGAACTCACCGTGTTTACACTTGGAGCATTGCTGTCAGAGGGAAACAGAAGAGAACACGTTAAGGGCACACTGACCAAAGGTTCCAGGTCACACATACAAAGTGCAGAGGCTTCTGCTCACCATGTGATTGCAGCCTCCATTCTTCTCAATGCAGATGTTGCACTTGGGACACTGAGGAGACAGAAGGGTGCCATTAGGCTCACATACCACCAGGTTGGTTTTAAGACAAATTACACAAAGCTCCTGGCACCTGTGCCCAGTTGCTCATCATGCGAGCACTTCTGGGGAGGAGCATCTCACTTAAATGTGGCAGGTCACTGAGGCTGGAACAGTAAGTCAAGGAAATGACGTCAGCATATTTGGCCTTGAAACGCTTAAAGCACCAGCTGAACCCCACTAAGTCTTCCACCATCTGCCCCTGCCACGAAGCTGCTCAGATTAAGCACAGGTTGAATCAGCAGAAAACCTGCCTTCTTGAGAGGACTGGCAAAGCAGCACAGGAGCTGCCACAATGGATTCAGTCATGGTCAGCTTGCCTGAACTTCTGCTTCGAGAAGAGGGTAAGGAAACCACATCTAAAGCTCCTCTCTACCATTTGAGAGATGCCAGCAACCTGAAGCAGCAATGCAGAGACCAGTCTGATGCTGTGATCTCCCACTGCTATGAAGTCGACCATGTTTAATAATGTTGTTATTAAAACTGTGCTTGTGAGTGCATACTCTGCGAGTGACTGACAAAGGGTACAGTGGCCCCTAGAGCCCGCGGACCATACTTTCCCACGGGAAACTTCAAAATGAGTATCGTGCAGGTCTGAGCTTGCATTACAGCCTTACTATGTATCAAGTATGACTATTAACCACCTCCTTTTCAGAGCTGTTAAAGACTGGTAGTTCTCTTCTAATTAGTTCCCCCTTTTCTGGCATTTTGGCATTTCATAATAATAAAGAAAAAATGCACCCAATGCATCCTGTGATAACCTGCTACAAGCTGCCAACTCTGCATGAAGGTCCCCAACCCCTAGTCCTCAGGAAGGGCCCTGGGGCTCTGGGTATTCTGCTCTCAGATGGCAAATCTCCAAGGCTAGGCCCTGGGCAGCAATAAGAGGGCAGATCCATGAGAGGTGAAATACAATCCTTACGTCTTTAGTGTGAGCACTAATGTAGTTGGCTGTTTCAGAGTCGTCTGCACACTTCGTGAGCCATTTCCGGATCGTGGCACAGTCTGTGGGTGCATGATACATCTGACGACACTTGAAACTTAAAATTGGAAAAGAAAAACATTCAAATATTCATTAAGTCAGGGTCCCATGTTTAAAATTTTCCTTTTATCCAAGTTAACAAATCATGAATTAGAGCTTTTCTTTTTTTTTTTGAGACGCAGTCTCGCTTTGTCGTCAGGCTGGAGTGCAGTGGCACTATCTCGGCTTACTGCAAGCTCCGCCTCCTGGCTTCACATCATTCTCCTGCCTCAGCTTCCCAAGTAGCTGGGACTATAGGCGCCCGCCACAACACCTGGATAATTTTTTGTATTTTTAGTAGAGACGGGTTTCACCGTGTTAGCCAGGATGGTCTCGATCTCCTGACCTTGTGATCCGCCTACCTCAGCCTCCCAAAGTGCTGGGATTACAGGCGTGAGCCACTGCGCCCAGCCTAATTTTTGTATTTTTAGTAGAGATGGGGTTTCACCATGTTGGCCAGGATGGTCTTCATCTCTTGACCTTATGATCTGCTCGCCTCGGTCTCCCAAAGTGCTGGGATTACAGGTGTGGGCCATCCTGCCTGGTCTAGAGCTTTTCAAATAGGTAAAGTTCTCTCTCAAGGCCCATGGAACCTTTACTTACTCATGAGTTATACTGAAATACTGCATGAATGTCTCTTCAACTTAAGCCTTTGTAAGACATGCTCTAACATGCACAAATAAAATGTTTCTGTAGGCCAAGTGCAATGGTTCATGCTTGTAATCCTAGTACTATGGAAGGTCAAGATGGGAGGACTGCTTGAGCCCAAGAGTTTGAAGCCAGCCTGGACAACATGGTGAGACCCCATCTCTACAAAAAATGAAAAAACTAGCCAGGTGTGGTGGCATGTGTCTGTAGTCCCAGCTATTAGAGAGTCTAAGGTAGGAGGATTGCCTGAGCTCTGGAGGTCAAGGCTGCAGTGAGCTGTATTTGCATCACTGTACTACAACGTGGGCAACTGAGAGAGACCCTGTTTAAAAAAAAAAAAAAAGGATTGCTTTAGACCAGGAGTTTGAGACCAACATAGGCAACATACGAAGACCCTGCCTCTACAATCTTTTTTTTTTGAGACAGAGTTTCGCTCTTGTCACCCAGGCTGGAGTGCAATGGCATGATCTCGGCTCACTGCAACCTCTGCTTCCCTGGTTCAAGTGATTTTCCTGCCTCAGCCTCCTGAGTAGCTGAGATTACAGGCTCCTGCCACTACACCTGGCTAATTTTTGTATTTTTAGTAGAGACGGGATTTCATCATGTTGGCCAGGCTAGTCTTGAATTCCTGACCTTAGGTGATCCACTCGCCTCGGCCTCCTCAAGTGCTGGGGTCACAGGCGTGAGCCACTGCACCTGGCCTCTACAACAAATTTTTAAAAATTAGCCGGGCATCTGTAGTTTCAGCTACTTGGAAGGCTAAGGCAGAAGGATTACTTCATACCAGGGGTTTGAGGCTGCAGTGAGCTATGCTATGTATGTTAAATATCTTGTTTAAACATCTTGTTTACCAACCCCCAAGATGTCAAACACAGAGCTATGACTCTCATAGGGCATGGTGAGGTGCTCTGAGAAGGACTCCTTAGCTCAGACCTAAGGCAGGATTGAGATCCATTTCTGGGAGTCTCATCTGATTTCCCAGCCAGACATGCACACAAGGATGCACAAATGCCAGAACTTGCAAAATCTGTAGGGTCATGATATATCTGATGACACTGAAACTTAAAACAGAAAAAAAAAAAAAAAGACTCCAATATTCGTCGGGCTAGGCTTCCATATTTTCAATTTTTCTTTGGTGGAGGCCAACAGTACTTTGTGGCTAGAAAAGGCCCTCAGGCAAATACCCAGGGAAGTAACTTCATAAAGTGGGACACAAGGATAAAGAACCATTACAAGGAGTCTCTCTGAATCGCTGTGATCCTGGTGGCTGCCTGATTTAAAATGAAAGAACCACTACATTAGTGATTCTTAATCTTCGGTGTCAATAATGTTTTGAAATACAGGCATGTGCGCACACACACATCTCATTTTCCAAGCAGTTTCTCTGAAGCCCCACCATGAATATTCCAGGGAGGTATGATTAGGACAGATCTGGGCCTAAATTATGGTTCTACTATTTACTAGGTTTACCTTGTACCTTGATATCTTCATAGAATATAAGGGTCATAGCCAGGCGCAGTGGCTCAATCCTGTAATCCCAGTACTTTGGGAGGCCAAGGTGGGCAGAACACGAGGTCAGGAGTTTGAGACCAGCCTGGCCAACATAATGAAACCCTGTCTCTACTAAAAATACAAAAATCAGCCAGGCATGATGGCATGTGCCTGTAATCTCAGCTACTCAGGAGGCTGAGGTAGGAGAATTGCTTGACCCTGGGAAGTGGAGGTTGTGGTGAGCAAAGTATGCACCACTGCACTCCACCCTGGGCTACAAAGCAAGACTCCGTCTCAAGAAAACAACAAAAAATGAGAGAATGTAAGGGTTATATACAGTTGTGATAATGCAAGGTAAGTGATCAGGATAGTGTCTGTCATCTGGTAAGCCTTCGGTAAACTTTAGTTATTCCCATGGTATCTACTGAATGAAGTGAACCTTCAGTAGATGTAGAATATATTTATGACTTAGTTTTACAAAAATTAGCCAAGAAAGGCCAAGACAGAGAAAGATTAAAATGCTGAAGATTATCCCTTTCAAACACAGTAATATGTGATTAGCTATAAAGATAGATACATCCCACACAATCTCTGGGCCATGAGACTTAGTAGCATAAGCCACAACACATTCTCCAAGAACCTGTGTCAACTCCTTGCCTCCAGACTGAGCATGTATTGAAGACCTAGTGGAATATGAGATGCTGGGCATAAACCTACCCACTTGGAGCACAGTTGCTCTGTTGGCTCAGAGACCCTGCCTCTTCCAGTGCCGCCCTCACATGGAGCAACAGCAGTGGTGCTTTGGAGGATGGGGCATGAGCCCAGGGCTGCTCAGCACTCACACTCACTCTTACCAGAAGACCTCGTTGCACCGATTGCACTGTACTCGGCGAGCTCTAGGCTCTTGTACCCGAATAACCATGGGGCAGTCTGCACCAGGGCACAGCTGGAGCTGGTAATGACTCTGTGAACACACCAAGAGGAAACAATGAGGACATCTCTTAGTTGCTGTCTAAAAATCAGAACCCCCTGAATATTCAAACACTTTCTGTTCTCCCAGCTGATGACTTATATCAAGGGGTTATATAAATTCAGAAAGGATGTTGTGAAAACCAAACATAAGCCAGATATTAAAGAGGAACTTAGGACGTCTAGCTTAAACCAGGTAGCAACTCACTGGAATGATCTAAGGTTATATAGAATTGCACCAGGCATGGTGGCTCCTGCCTGTAGTCCTAGCTACTAAGGAGGCTGAGGTGGGAAGACTGCTTGAGGCCTGAAATTTGAGGCAGCAGTGAGCTGATTGCACCAATGCATTCCAGCCTGGATGACAGCAAAACTCTGTCTCCAAAAAAATTAAAAAATAACAAATAAAGCCGGACACAGTGGCTCATGCCTTGTAATCCCAGCACTTTGGGAGGCCGAGGCAGGCGGATCACCTGAGGTCAGGACTTTGAGACTAGGCCAACATGGTGAAACCCCGTCTCTACTAAAAAACACAAAAATTAGTTGGGGCCGGGCGCGGTGGCTCAAGCCTGTAATCCCAACACTTTGGGAGGCTGAGACGGGCGGATCACAAGGTCAGGAGATCGAGACCATCCTGGCTAGCACGGTGAAACCCCGTCTCTACTAAAAAATACAAAAAAAACTAGCCGGGCGAGGTGGCGGGCGCCTGTAGTCCCAGCTACTCCGGAGGCTGAAGCAGGAGAATGGCGTAAACCCAGGAGGCGGAGCTTGCAGTGAGCTAAGATCCGGCCACTGCACTCCAGCCTGGGCGACAGAGCGAGACTCCGTCTCAAAAAAAAAAAAAAAAAAAAAAAAATTAGTTGGGTATGGTGGTGCAAGCTTGTAATCTCAGCTACTCAGGAGGCTGAGGCTGGAGAAGCACTTGAACCTGGGAGACAGGCTGCAGTGAGCTGAGATCGTGCCGCCACTGTACTCCAGCCTGGGCGACAGAGTGAGACTCCATCTCAAAAAAAAAGAAAAAAAAAAGTATCTCTGAGGAGCTCAATGACCCTCAAAGGCAGCAAACAGCATAAAGAACAAGGCCTTCTATTTATCCTGTGGCATGTGCATGACAAGAACCAGACCATAAATTAATCTGGAAAGCTTAGGCAAAAAAGACAAATACGAAAGTTATGCTGCATTGGGTGGATGGCTTGAGCTCAGGAGTTCGAGACTAGCCTGGGCAACATGGTGAAACACCCATCTTTACAAAAAATACAAAAATTAGCTGAGTTTGGTGGTGCATGCCAGTAGTCCCACCTGCTCGGGAGGCTTAGGAGGACTGCTTGAGTCTGGGAGGTCAGATGCTGCAGTGAGCCATGTTTGTGCCTCTGCACTCCAGCCTGGGTGACAGAGTAAAACCCTGTCTCCCCCCCAAAAAAAAAAAGAAAAAGAAAAGAAAATTATATTGCATGGAATCAGCAGGCCTAGCAAATGGCCTAATAGAGGGAAAGGACTACAAAAATGACCATGCTGGAATCCTGGACAAGTTTTCCAATTACTCAAAAAGTAATACCCCTTCTCTCTGCTCAACCACACAGGGAACCGAATATAACAGCAGCTCCTAAATATGCCTAATTTATATTCATCCACTGAACACACAATAGCTTCTTTAAGCCACTGTGTACAAGGTGGGGATGTGTGTCTATGGAAGAGAAAATCAAGACTCAGAATTAAAAAAAAAAAAAAAAAAGAGAGGCTGGGTACAGTGGCTCACGCCTGTAATCCCAGCACTTTGGGAGGCTGAGGCAGGCAGATCATGAGGTCAAGAGATTGAGATCATCTTGGCCAACATGGTGAAACCCCATCTCTACTAAAAATACAAAAATTAGCTGGCAGCGGTGGCGCATGCCTGTAGTCCCAGCTACTCAGGAGACTGAGGCAGGAGAATCGCTTAAACCTGGGAGGTGAAGGTTGCAGTGAGCCAAGATCGCGCCACTGCACTCCAGCCAGGCAACATAGCAAGGCACTGTCTCACAAGAGAAAAAAAAGAGTGGTCACAAAGCAAGGAAGTATCCAGGTTTCACACAATGGTGTGTCTGACTCTAGGGCCTGTACTCTTCACTATCACTCTAGTGGTTTTCAAACTTTTTTAAACCTATGGAGCTCTTTCTTCGAACACTATCACTTAATGTCACCCTAGTCTATAAAGTAAGTAATGACCCTTTGATGGAAGGTAGGCCCAGGAAGACAGAAGGCAGAACAAAGGCTGGCCATACCTCCACATAGTCCCTGAAGAGGTAGCGCCTGTATTTCTCTCTCAATTCTTCATTGGGAAGCAATGGAAACACGAAGTCCTCTGGTGTACGGAGTGGACAGTCCTGAGCCATACAAGAGACTCCTGTTGAACAAAAACAACCTGATGGGGCCAGGTGCAATGGCTCATGCCTGTAATCCCAGCACTTTGGGAGGCCAAGGCAGGCAGATCACCTGAGGTCGGGAGTTCAAGACCAGTCTGACCAACATGGTGAAACCCCGTCTCCACTAAAAATACAAAATTAGCCGGGCATGGTGGCACATGCCTGTAATCCCAGTTACTCGGGAGGCTGAGGCAGGAGAATCGCTTGAACCCAGGAGGCGGAGGTTGTGGTGAGCCGAGATCGCGCGATTGCACTCCAGCCTGGGCAACAAGAGCGAAACTCTGTCTCAAAAACAAAAACAAAAACAAAAACAAAACAAAAAAACCAAACAGGACGGGCGCAGTGGCTCAAGCCTATAATCCCAGCACTCTGGGAGGCCGAGACGGGAGGATCACGAGGTCAGGAGATCGAGACCATCCTGGCTAACATGGTGAAACCCCGTCTCTACTAAAAAATACAAAAAACTAGCCGGGCGAGGTGGCGGGCACCTGTAGTCCCAGCTACTTGGGAGGCTGAGGCAGGAGAATGGCGTAAACCCGGGAGGCGGAGCTTGCAGTGAGCTGAGATCTGGCCACTGCACTCCAGCCTGGGCGACAGAGCCAGACTCCGTCTCAAAAAAACAAACAAACAAACAAACCATCATGGACAACCATACTGCAGAAGACACAATGACACAATTTGCCCACCCAATTCACTCAACAAATCCAAGTTGCATAAAAGAAACCCTTCAAGCAACAGAATTTATTCAAAGAGAAATTAGCATATTTTCACGGCAATGAAACTAAAACATTATCCCAAATGATATCACTAATGGCACCATTAAATAACAAAACCATTTTAAAAATCCTTATTTACAGTTCTTGACTAACAACTGAGTTTTGTGATGTTTAACATTATTTACAGGTGATTATCACCAATTGTGGGACTCTGCAGATATCAATTAATGTGATACTAATTTGTTTCAGTATCATCAAATTTGATTTGTGCTATGTTACCTAAATAGCAGCAAACTCCTGTGGGCATTTCTGAGTTATGGTTGCCACTTGTGGAATTAAGGTAGGCATTTTAAAGGACGGTTCTCCCAAAAGGTGAGAGAAGGTTGCTCTGCACTCATGTTAACATTTACAACAGTGTATTTAGTTTTCTCATTTTGCTTGCTGAGGACTGGGGAAACCTTTGTCACTGTTTGTATTGATGTATTTGAAAATCATTAGTTCTGATGATAAAAATCTCAATCAGGCTCAGAAGAAAATACTCAGTTTACTTGAGTACATGAAAAAGCAGAGTCAAAGATAAACACTTAATGCCAGCTTTTTATAAGTTCTGTGGCAGACTCACCCACGCCCACGCCGTCCTTGATGAGAACTGAGCAGTGCTGCTCCCAGCAGCTGCGGCAAAACTGGTGCTGACAGGCCAAAGAGAGTAGGTTTTCCTTTCGCACAAACTGCATACACACTGCACAGTGGTGAGGGGGATGGGATGTGGGAACCTGGAGAGAAATAGAGCCACGTGAGCCAAAGAGGAGTCAGGTCCAGGAGGCCATAAGGGTACCTCATGCAGCCGGGTGCATGGGAAGTGATCCTTACCCTGCAACAAGTATCAGCATTCAACTGCAATGTGTGGACTCTGAGTCCCAAGGGTACTAAGCTAAAAGTATACAACAGGAAGGCTTCCTGAAGGATGTAGCAGCTGGGCTGGGCTTACAGAATCACCAGGCTTCAGAGGCAGAAAGAAGGCTGAAATGAGAACTTACGGTGGTTTATAATGGCGGACTGAAAAACTCAGGGTTTCAGAATTGCCAAGGTCCTTAAGAGGTCACTTAGTCCAACTTCTTTTAGAAGCTATCAGGTTTCTTTTGTAAACTACCCCTGTTAAGCACAGCAGAGTTGCCCCTCACAACTTCTAGAAACCCAGTCACAAAGGTTATTAGAGGATAAGTCTATAAATCGTCCAACGGCCAACATTGTAATTTTACTTGTCAAGGACAGTGGTTTCACTATATCGATGTGCCCAAACCACAAAATACTACAGCCTTTACTAAGTTACAACTCATCCTTAATACACCAGATGTCACATGTAATTAATATGGGGAGGTGGCAGGGGGATGTGGAGACACCTACTAGGGAAGAAACTCTTCTAGAATGTGTGCAAATAACAGTATAGCATGTACTCCTGAATCCACATTACGCTACACAAACTGGCAGAGAAAGACAATCTGGGGACCTTGGCTAAAACCACGAACCAATGGAAAAGTCCACTTATAAGAACATTAGCTTCTTTTTAGTTTACTGGAAATATAAAAAAACAAGTTGAGGAAAAGAACTGGATTCTCATGTTTATCCATTTTGCTTCTGGAAACCTTTGTCTTAAGAGGCTGCAGAAATTATGTGGTGATCTGAGCCCCAATTCTGCCTTCCAAGATCTCTTTTAGCATGGCCCTCATTCAAAAAATATTTGACAGGCCGGGCGCGGTGGCTCAAGCCTGTAATCCCAGCACTTTGGGAGGCCGAGACGGGCGGATCACGAGGTCAGGAGATCGAGACCATCCTGGCTAACATGGTGAAACCCCGTCTCTATTAAGAAATACAAAAAACTAGCCGGGCGAGGTGGCGGGCGTCTGTAGTCCCAGCTACTCGGGAGGCTGAGGCCGGAGAATGGCGTGAACCCGGGAGGCGGAGCTTGCAGTGAGCTGAGATCCGGCCACTGCACTCCAGCCGGGGCGACAGAGCGAGACCCCCTCTAAAAAAAAAAAAAAAAAAAAACAAAAAATATTTGACAAATGTTCGTTTAGCTCCTAGATACACAGGAAATTGCTATGCATTATTAAAATACAGCTTCTATGGTAGGGGTGGTAAAACAATATGAGTTAATCACTATAACACACGTGTAAAAGTTTATAGATATAATTAGGTGAGTTTCCAGAGGAATGATCCAGGAGAAAGGCTTTGTCAAAGAGGTGGCTTAGATTCTTAGATTCCTTTTTTTTCCTTTTGATAGAGTCTCTGTCACCCAGGCTGGAGTGCAGTGGTGCAATCTTGGCTTGCACCAAGTGGTGCAACCTCCACCTCCCTGCCTTCAATCGTTCAAGCGATTCTCTTGCCTCAGCCTCCCAAGTAGCTAGGATTACAGGTATGAGACGCCATGCCTGGTTAATTTTTGTATTTTTAGTAGAGATGGGTTTTCACCATGTTTGCCAGGCTGGTCTTGAACTCCTGACCTCAAGTGATCCGCCCACCTCGACCTCCCAAAGTGCTGGGATTATGGGCCTGAGCCACTGTGCCTGGCCGGACTGGGGTCTTTAAAGGTGAATTCCCTCTCTCTAAGCGAAGGTGGAAACAGAGTCTGGACGTTCTAGGAAGGGAAGGCACAAACAGAATAGAAGACATGTGCGGTAATCTCAGAAACACCAAGGCACCCACAAAGAATGGAGTGCAGGCTGAAAGTGCAGAGAGGAAGGTGGGGCTGGAGAGGGCCAAAGGACAGGCAATGATTTAGTCCCTAACTGTAAGGAAACTTTTCAAACTGTAACAGAAGATTTAAGTCAATACTAGAACAAATACTGTGGGCATGTTGAACTATAAACAAAGCAAAGATAGCTTTTTTTTTTTTTTTGAGACAGAGTCTTGCTTTGTCGCCCAGGCTGGAGTGCAGTGGTATGATCTTGGCTCACTGCAAGCTCCACCTCCCAGGTTCACGCCATTCTCCTGCCTCAGCCTCCCGAGTAGCTGGGACTATAGGCACCCGCCACCACGCCCGGCTAATTTTTTTTTTGTATTTTTAGTAGAGACGGGATTTCACCGTGTTAACCAGGATGGTCTTGATCTCCTGACCTCGTGATCCGCCCGCCTTGGCCTCCCAAAGTGCTGGGATTACAGACGTGGGCCACCGCGCCTGCCCAAGCAAAGATAGCTCTTAACGACACTGCAAGCCAAAGCAAGAACCATGTGCAATCATGAGAAGCCTCATTCAAGTAATAGACACTCACATGTTTTGATGGATTAGGCTGAACTCGAGCCTCAACAAGCAGTTGAGCAGAATTGGACTTGAATCTACAAAACAAAAAGCAGAAATGAAGGGAATCAGAAGCTAAAGACATTTTTACCCCTGAACAATAACAGGACAGACAAAGATGTTTAGAGCATCTTTGTCTCTACTTTCTCATAGAACCAAGCCTCCTTTTATCTCAGTACAAAGACTTTTTTCCTCAAGACAGAAAATGCAAAATATAAAGGAATAATAAAAAATATAAAGCCTGATAAATTATGCTACATTTAAGAACCTCAATTCATCAGAAGACACCAAAGTCAAAAGCCAAGCCATAAGCTGGAAGATAATTCAATATATAAACTTCTAGGCCAGGCTCATGCCTGTAATCCCAGCATTTTGGGAGGCTGAGGGGGGCAGATCACTTGAGGTCAGGAGTTTGAGACCAGCCTGGCCAATATGATGAAACCCCGTTTCTATTAAAAATACAAAAATTAGCTGGGCATGGTGACACATGCCTGTAGCCCCAGCTACTTGGGAGGCAGAGGTTGCAATAAGTCGAGATTGTGCCATTGCACTCCAGCCTGCAAGACAGAGCGAGACTATCTCAAAAAGAAAAAAAAAAAAATTCTATATATATGGCTGGGCGCAGTGGCTCACGCCTGTAATCTTAGCACTTTGGGAGGCCGAGGTGGATAGATCACTTGAGGTCAGGAGTTTGAGACCAACCTGGCCAACACGGTGAAACCCCATCCGGGTGTGTTGGCTCATGCCTGTAATCCCAGCTACTTGGGAGACTGAAGCAGGAGGATCGCTAGAACCTGGGAGGTGGAGGTTGCAGTGCAGTGAGCAGAGACTGCACCAGCCCGGGAGACAGAGCAAGAGTCTTGCTCTGTCTCCAAAACAAAACAAAACAAAACAAACATACACACACACACACACACGTATAACTGGCAAAGGATTACTATTCAGGAAAAACAAAAACTCATATATATATATATATATATAACTGGTGAAGGATCAGTATTCAGAGTAAACAAAAACTCCTAAAAATCCATTTGGTTCTAGGAACTGGACATGGGAGAAGGGGGAAGGATCCATTTAGAAGAACAACATAATTCAATAAAAAATGGGGAGAAGACTTAACAGGCATTTCAAAGGAGGAGGCAGCAAAAATGGCCATTATATATGAAAAGATTCTCAACCTCCTTAATAATACAGGACATTGAAACAATTAGATGCCATTTACAGCCACCAAATTGCAAAACTTTAAGTCTTACAGTATCAGGAACACCTATATACTACTGCTGAGCATGTAAAGTGGTAAATCACTCTGGAAAACAACCTGGAATTATTTAGCAAAGGCAAAAATAAACGTATGCTATAGCCAATAATTCCTTTTCTATATTTAACTCCAGAAAAATTATGTGACAGTAGGAGTCACCTACAATAATTTTCCATTTAAACAGAATTATCAAGTGGCAATAAAGTGCCACACAAAGCCTAGGTCAACAAATTTCCAAGATATTAGGAATTGGAGCAGAAAAGACTTATGTCTCATCTATGTGATTTCTACCTAGTCAGAATGCTTCCCTCAACTATCCTTATTGAGGGGCCCATTTTATTCCTAATTCCCACACTAGTCTTTTAAGTCTCTTTTGCCATCCAAACCTCCACTCCTGAGTTATGCTGAGAGTTTAGGCAGTGAGAGATATCCTATTGCCAGAACCTATGTGGTTCCCGAGTTTTGGGCAGTAGTATAATAATAAGGCAGCAGAAGTTCATCTGCAATTTCATCTAAATATATTCCAACTCAAGTACACAGGATGAGAGCAGTTAGTGAATCAGGAACACATTTGCTCTTTCCTGATTGTGCTGAGCTGTTCCAGCTGGTATGTCCTTCCCAGTTGTGTTCAGCCTGGAGAAGGAAAAGCATGACCTTCCTCTGTAAATTCTACTAAAAATACAAGAATTAGCCAGGCGTGGTGGCAAGTGCTGGTAATCCCAGCTACTTTGTAGGTTGTGGCGGGAGAGTTGCTTGAACCCTGGAGGCGGAGGTTGCAGTAAGGCAATGTCGTGCCACTGCACTCCAGCCTGGGTGACAGAGTGAGACTTTGTCTCAAAAAAATAAAAATAAAAAAAAATCATACCATATGAGAAAGGAAAATTTACTGCAGTGTGAAAGAGTAGGAATGGTAACAAGTACTTCTCACCAGAGGGAATTTTGCTCCCCACGAGTTATTTGACAATGTTTGGAGACATTCTGATTGCCAAGGACTTAGAGGTGTGGCAGAATAGAGCCCAGGGACGCTGCTAGACATCCTACAATTCACAGATCAGGCCCCCACAACAAAGAGTTATCTAGCCTAAAATGTCAATAATGCTGAGGATGAGAAACACTGTGCGAGACAAGGGCACATGCCTCCAAGGGTGAGCATAAAAGATTCCTACAGAGGATGCAGAGGAGGAGGTGTCCCTTTTCCTGACAACTTATAAGACATCTTGAGACTCTAAGGTCTGTATCTTAAGATCTCTAGTTCTGGAGGAGGTGGAAAGAAATACTCAAATACGCTGCTGGTAGAGGTGGTGGGTGGTAAAGCAGCCTGTATTTTTTTCTTTTTTTTTTTTTTTTTTTGAGACGGAGTCTCACTCTGCCACCAGGCTGGAGTGTAGTGGCGCAATCTTGGCTCACTGCAACCTCCGCCTCCAGGGTTTAAGCGATTCTTTTGCCTCAGCCTTCTGAGTAGCTGGGACTACAGGAGTGCACCACCACGCTAGGTTAATTTTCATATTTTTAGTAGAGACAGGGTTTCACCATGGTGGCCAGGCTGATTTCGACTCCTGACCTCAGGTGATCCGCCTGCCTCAGCCTCCCAAAGTGCTGAGATTACAAGCGTAAGCCACCACGTATGGCCAGCAGCCTACATTTTCTAAAGGAAATATGACTTGTACTATGATACAATCCTCAAGTTGACATATCCAAAAGAAGTAAAAGATGTTGGCATGTGTTACCTAGAAACGCACTGATTAAAAATTAACAATGGGAAAGAAAATCTGAATTAACTTCACTGTGCAACAAAAGAGGTTTGGAAAAAGCATGGAATATCTACGATAGAATACTGTGCTAGTATAAAACTGGGGTAGAAGAATATACTGAAGACACAGGGAAAGTTCACAACATATTAAGAGAAGAGGATGGAAAACAGAATCCAATGTTTTAAAAATATACCATGCATATTGGAATATAGTCCAAAATGTAAACAATAATCACCATGGAGAGCAGAGCTATGGGCAATGTTATCTCTCCTCCCCCAAATACCTTACCTGTCCAATATCTCTGAAACTTGCCAGTGGAAATTAACTAATATAAGTTTAGCAACTGAATGAGATACCTAGAAAGAAGAAAGAAAAAAAATCGAATTATAATTGCATTTTCTTTTAAGGTGTTTCACATTTTGAGAACCGCATACATTCATGTCTATGCCAAGCCCAGACTGGATTACCAAATTCCTCCTCTTGGTTCTCTGCTTTGTCTTTTAAGTTCAGACTCTTACAATCTTAGTGATTTCAAGAATCTCTTTATTTTCGATCTTTGTTTTCATTAATAAACCTTTCAAGAAAATTAATTTCATTTGAAACTTAAAGACACTCATTTTACAATAACAACCTAGCATCTATTAATAACATAAACAACAGAGCTGGGGTTTCCTTCATGTCATATATGTTCCCTCAAGCTGCTGTAGGAGGTTGTACACCAGAAGCACATCTCTATTAAGGCCTGTTACTTGTAGAAAATCCCCAGGTCTGGGTTTGCATAAACCCTACAGAAACACCAGAAAACAACCAACAAAACATAAAAACCCAAAACTCAGTTTAAAATCACTGAATTCCCAGCAGCCAATGAGTCCTAGTTGCAAGGACAGTTTCAAAATTTGTGGGCAGCCTTTCTGGCCTCTATATGTTCTTAAGAGACATTTAAAGCACATGGTTATAGCTACTAAAGAACCTTAGAAGGTGGTTGAGCTAGCAATTCTATTTCTGTAAAGTCTCCCTGAGGAAATGACAGAGGATATGTTTACCACAGGATTATTTACAATAGTAAAAAATTAGAAATAACCTAAATATCCAACAAAAATGAGTTAAATAATATATGACAGATCTATGCAATAGACTACTACGTGGTTATTTTAAAAGATTTAGTTTATTGACATAGAAAGATGTTCTTTTTTTTTTTTTTTTGAGACAGTCTTTGTCACCCAGGCCGGAGTGCACTGGCTGACCTCGGCTCACTGCAACCTCTGTCTCCCAGGCTCAAGTGATTCTCCTGCCTCAGCCTCCCGAGTAGCTGGGATTACAGGCATGCGCTACCACGCCCAGCTAATTTTTGTATTTTTAGTAGAGACAGGGTTTCACCATGTTGGCCAGGCTGGTCTTGAACTCCTGACCTCAGGTTATCCGCCTACCTTGGTCTCCCAAAGTGCTGGATATTACAGGTGTGATTACAGGTATGACCCATTGCACCCGGCCACTATTTTTTTTTTTTTTTTAAATAATGAGCTGCGCTATGTTGTCTAGACTGGAATACAAGGCTATTCACAGGCATGATCAGTGCACACTACAGCTTTGAACTCCTGGGCTCAAGTGATCCTTCCACCTCAACCTCTCGGGCACTACAGGTGCATATCACTTCACCCACCTTAGAAGCTCATATTTTAATGTTAGGTTAAAGAAGCATATAAGCATCTACATGTTATAGTCGTAATTGAGACGTAAGCTAGTTACAAAACACCCTAAGTGTCAAGACTTGGGTGAGACCACAGAAGACTGGGATGTGTTTGGAAGCCTTAGATCATCAGGCTTCCCAGAGAAAGCAATACACACCATGAGGGTACTACTAAAGCAAGGAGAAAGTAGGAGCATATTTACAGTTAGGGTGACAAGAAAACACACAGAACATTGTCTGCTCACTGGACTGAGTCCTTAAACAAGAGCTACCATGGATCCGTAAGGTAGTATGTGTCTGGTCCACAGATAAGAACTGCAGCAGAGGAAAGACACACAGTGACCACCACATGATCCCTCCTTCTAGCACTCAAGTCACTCCTGAAAGGAGACAAGTGAGCACCTACTAAACAAGGGCACATCCCAGTATATAATGAGTGTCAAAGGCTATGCAATCAGTGAGTGCTTCCTGTCCTATAGTCCAGGTACATCTGGAGAAAAATCAAGGACTCAAGACAGCTTACTTCGCTCAGGATGGGGGTCCCTATTTTCCTTCCAAGGTAAGTGGCATCTGACCCATGCATGCTGCCACAGTATTTTCTTGCAGAAGCCCATGTAGACTTTAGGCCTAGGTTTCCCAAATTATGGCTGGTATTTCTTCTGTGTCCTCAACAAAGCTATTCGTCCCCAACAGACCACTATCACAAAATGAGAAGAGAGACAAGACATCTTGTTTAAACTTTAACAACTGCTGAAATACAGCCTTTGGATACAAATAGCTTTTTAATTTATTTTTTATTTTATTATTATTATTATTATTATTATTATTATTATTATTATCTATTTTTTGAGATGGAGTCTCACTCTTTTGCCTGGGCTGGAGTGCAGTGGTGCGATCTCAGCTCACTGCAAGCTCCGCCTCCCAGGTTCACGCCACTCTCCTGCCTCAGCCTCCCGAGTAGCTGGGACTACAGGTACTTGCCTCCATGCCGGGCTAATTTTTCATAGTTTTAGTAGACACAGAGTTTCCCCATGTTAGCCAGGATGGTCTTGATCTCCTGACCTCGTCATCTGCCCGCCTTGGCCTTCCAAAGTGCTGGGATTACAGGCGTGAGTCAGCACGCCCGGCCTATTTTATTATTATTATTTTTGAGATAGGATCTCACTATGTTTCCCAGACTAGAGTGCAGTGGCGTGATCGCGGCTCACTGCAACCTCCACTTCCTGGGCTCAAGTGATACTCCCAGCTCAGCCTCCTGAATAGCTGGGACTACAGGTGCAAGCCACCACGTCCAGTTAATTTTTTAAAATTTTGTAGAGACATGGTTTCTCCATGTTGCCTAGTTTACTCCTCAACTCCTAAGCGCGAGCAATCTGCCTGCCTCGGCCTCCCAAAGTGCAGAGATTACAGGTGTGAGCTACTGAGCCCAGCCCTTTTTTTTTTTTTGAGACAGAGTCTCCCTCTGTCGCCCTGGCTGGAGTGCAGTGGTACGATCTTGACTTACTACAACCTCCGCCTCCCGAATTCAAGCAATTCTCTGCCTCAGCCTCCCAAGTAGCTGGGATTACAGGCGCCCGCCACCACGTCAATTTTTTTTTTTTTTTTTTGAGAAAGAGTCTCTCTCTGTTGCCCAGGCTGGAGTGCAGTGGTGCAATCTCGGCTCACTGCAAGTTCCACCTCCCAGGTTCACACCATTCTCCTGCCTCAGCCTCCCAAGTAGCTGGGACTGCAGGCGCCACCACGCCCAGCTAATTTTTCTTTCGTATTTTTCAGTAGAGATGGGGTTTCACCGTGTTAGCCACGGTGGTCTCGATCTCCTGACCTCGTGATCCGCCCGCCTCGGCCTCCCAAAGTGCTGGGATTACAGGCGTGAGCCACCGCACCCAGCCAAATTTTTGTATTTTTAGTAGAGACGGGGTTTCACCATCTTGGCCAGGCTGGTCTTGAACTCCTGACCTCATGATCCACCAGCCTCAGCCTCCCAAAGTGCTGGGATTACAGGCATGAGCCACCGTGCCCAGCCTATTTTTTTAAATAGAGATGAGGCTATGTTGTCCAGGCTACAGTACGGTGGCTGTTCACAGAAACGATCCTACTACTGATGAGCACAAGGGTTTTTTGTTCTGTTTTTCACAGACAGGGTCTTGTTTTGTTGTACAGGTTGGAATGCAGTGGCATGATCATCGCTCACTGTAACCAAGAACTCCTGGGTTCGAGCAATACTCTCACCTCAGCCTCCCAAGACGCTAAGACTACAAGCCCATACCACCCCCCCCCAGCTAATCTGTTGTTGTTGTTATAGAGAGGAGCTCATTATATTGCTCAGGCTGGTCTCAAACTCCTGGTCTCGAGTGATCCTCCTGCAGCACAGGAGTTTTGACCTGCTCTGTTTCCAATCTAGGTCAGTTTACCCCTCAAATAGTTTTAAAAAACATGAAGTGGGGCCAGGTGCAGTGGCTCACACCTGTAATTCCAGCACTTTGGAAGACCGAGGCGGGTGGATCACAAGGTCAGGAGATCAAGACCAGCTTGGCTAATATGGTGACATCCCGTCGCTACTAAAAATACAAAAATTAGCTGTGTGGTAGTGGGCGCCTGTAGTCCCAGTTACTTGGGAAGTTGAGGCAGGAGAATCGCTTGAACCCAGGAGGCGGAGGTTGCATGAGCTGAGATCACATCACTGTACTCCAGCCTGGGCGACAGCAGAGCAAGACTCCGTCTCAAAAACAAAAAACAAAAAACAAACAAAAAAACACCATGGAGTGATACTGCTTTAGATGAACTCCTTGCTGGAAGCTTTTCTTTCTTCTCATACCCAGAGGGGCCCAATCAGCCTTACACCATGCTTTCTGTTCTGACTTCTACATGTCTCATTATACATGACCACCAAGTCCTAGCAAAGATACTACGCCACCTAGGAAACTCAGAGGAATTCTGACCATGTCCAATAGCTGCCACCTTTTTTTCACTACAGCTGGGCACTTTACGCTAAGAACAGGGGTCAGGTTGACTTACAGATCCACAAAGCCCAGAAACAGATGGCACACTGAGTAGCCACTCAACAAATGCTCATTATTTAAATGATATGTCTTTAACCTGTGGATTTAAAATAAAATTTTGCTGTTTCATTAGAAAGGTCAAGAAAGTTTAACACTGATCTCTTGATTTCAACAGCACTAACAGCCACAATGAAGCCTCAGAATTAACACACTAGGTAAAGCTCACCTACAGATAACAACATAACCCTCTACTAAAGCCAAGAATTTCCTGATGACTATAAGTCTGCTAATGACCAACTCAGAATACCCCAGCAGAGCTGAGTTCTGGTGAGAACAAATAATTGAAAGGGAGATAGGCCTACCACTTTATAAAATGGACAGTGGAGAGGTGTAAATCTATTCTTTTTGTTTGTTTGTTTGTTTTTTTTTTGAGACGGAGTCTCGCTCTGTCGCCCAGGCTGGAGTGCAGTGGCCGGATCTCAGCTCAATGCAAGCTCCGCCTCCTGGGTTCACGCCATTCTCCTGCCTCAGCCTCCCGAGTAGCTGGGACTACAGGCGCCCGCCACCTCGCCCGGCTAGTTTTTTGTATTTTTTTAGTAGAGACGGGGTTTCACCAAATCTATTCTTTTAATGGCAACAGCCAAGAGTACATCAATATATATAGGATAGGCTAGGCACGGTGGCTCGTGCCTATAATCCCAGCACTTTGGGAGGCCGAGGCGGGCAGATCACTTGACATCAAGAATTAGAGACCAGCTAAGTTGTGGCCAACATGGTGAAACCCTGTCTCTAATAAAAACACAAAAATTAGCTGGGCATAGTGGCAGGCACCTGTAATCCCAACTACTTGGGAAATCAGGAGGCTGAGGAAGGAGAATCGCTTGAGCCCGGGAGGTGGAGGTTGCAGTGAGCTGAGATTGTGCCACTGCACTCCAGCCTGGGTGATAGAACAAGACTCCATCTCAAAAAAATAAATAAATACACACACACACACACACGTCAGCTCTATGCATCTCCCAGCAGCCTTCTGTAAGAGACACTACTGGGACCCCCCCCCCACATCAAGGTGGAGGTGACTGCCAGGCACAGTGGTTCATGCCTGTGGTCCCAGCTACTCAGGAGGCTGAGGCGGGAGAATTGCTAAGCCCAGGAGTTTGACACCACAGCCAGTCTGGCAACACAGCAAAACCCCGTCTCTTTTTTAAAAAAAAAAAAAAAAAAAAGGGCCAGGCGTAGTGGCTCCCTTCTGTAATCCCAGCACTTTGGGAGGCAGAGGCAGGCTGATCACCTGAGGTCAGGAGTTCGAGACCACCCTGGCCAACATGGTGAAACCCCGTCTCTACTAAAAATATAAAAATTAGCTGAGTGTTCTGGTGGGCGCCTGTAATCCTAGCTATTTGGAAGTTGAGGCAGGAGAATCGCTTGAACCCAGGAGATGGATGGAGGTTGCAATGAGCCGACATGGTACCATGCACTCCAGTCTGGGAGAAAGAGTGAGACTCTGTCTCAAAAAAAAGAAAAAAAAAAAAAAAGTAAAGAAGATAATTACCTGTATTAGGTTGATAGTATATAGAAGATTGGAGACTCTCTCCCTCAAAAATCTACTACGAATCTGATGAAATTCTGAGACCACTAATTAAAGGGAAAATGTAGTGTCACTGCACCTCATCCAGTAATGGACACCAGGAAGGATCTATAGGAAAGCCAGATTCCCCAGAGCCCTCTGGGCAAAAGCAGCACAGAGATGGAGAAAAACAATGAGAAAATGATACTCTAGAAAAATATATTCTAAAAAGGTAGTCTCAGCAAGGAGGCCACCTTCTGCCTGATTTGGGTCACAAGAGAGAACTGACTGAAACCCCATCTCAACCCACCAGCAGTTTTCCAGAGGAACCAGTGGCCACCTTGAGCCATCTTGGCCTCCTGGCAGAAGGGCCAAGACAAATCTTCTAAACAATATTAAGCCAGATTAAAGGTAAAAATCTGAGTGACAACAGCTGAGCTTTCTAAGGAACGAATTAATATTCACACCATCCTCTTTTTTTTTTTTTTTTGAGACGGAGTCTCGCTCTGTCGCCCAGGCTGGAGTGCAGTGGCCGGATCTCAGCTCACGGCAAGCTCTGCTTCCCGGGTTTATGCCATTCTCCTGCCTCAGCCTCCCGAGTAGCTGGGACTACAGGCGCCCGCCACCTCGCCCGGCTATTTTTTTTTTTTTTTTTTTTGTATTTTTTAGTAGAGACGGGGTTTCACCGGGTTAGCCAGGATGGTCTCGATCTCCTGACCTTGTGATCCGCCTGTCTCGGCCTCCCAAGGTGCTGGGATTACAGGCTTGAGCCACCGCGCCCGGCCTAAAACCATCAGTCTTTAATGCTCGGAAGAGCTCAACGATACATTTAGAATCTATCACAGTCAACACTTTCACAACTGAGTCCTTCACCCCGTCCCCTTGTTACCCTTTATAATTTGTTCACTTGTGGAGAGAAAACCTTTCAGTAGAATCAAGATGAGCTCTTTTTTTTTTTTTTTTTTTTTTTTGAGACGGAGTCTCGCGCCGTGTCACCCAGGCTGGAGTGCAGTGGCCCGATCTCGGCTCACTGCAAGCTCCGCCTCCCAGGTTCAGGCCATTCTCCTGCCTCAGCCTCCGAGTAGCTGGGACTACAGGCGCCCGCCACCACGCCCGGCTAGTTTTTTGTATTTTTAGTAGAGACGGCGTTTCACCATGTTAGCCAGGATGGTCTCGATCTCCTGACCTCGTGATCCGCCCGCCTCGGCCTCCCAAAGTGCTGGGATTACAGGCTTGAGCCACCGCGCCCGGCCAAGATGAGCTCTTGCTGGGCTGTTTTAATCAAGGAGCTAACAACCTGTTGGTAGTTAAGACTAAGTATTATCAAGACAACTTATAAAGAAAAGGCCAAATCTTTTCCAAAAGAAAAATGGATCCAGGTAGTAACCAATGTAAGCCAAAAAAAAGACTAATGACTTGGAAGGAACACATGTGACCAATGCAGTGTTCAGAATAAACTTGCAGTTCTATTAGATCAACAGGTAGTCAGAGGATTAAAAGTCTTATATATCTATGAATGCTTTTTCTTTTCTGTTGAGATGGAGTCTCATTCTGTCACCCAGGCTAGAGCGCAGTGGCGCAACCTTGGCTCACTGCAACCTCGGCTTCTCAGGTTCAAGTGATTCTCCTGCCTCAGCCTCCCACGTAGCTGGGATTACAGGCAGTCACCATCACGCCCAGGTATTTTTGGTATTTTTACTAGAGATGGGATTTCACCACATTGGCCAGGCTGGTCTCAAACTCCTGACCTCAAGTGATCACCCTGCCTCGGCCTCCCAAAGTGCTGGGATTATGGGCATGAGCCACCAAGCCCGGCACTATGAATGCTTTTTCTATTTCTAGAAACATTAACTGAGGAAAAAACTAGAAATTAAGAACTAGAAAGTTTCTTGTCCAAAAGGAGTCTCAAGATAATTACTGAGTAATCTGAGTCTCTGATTAGAGAGATAAAAAAGGTATCTATTGTTCCCTCCATCTCAAGGGCCAAAAAAAGGATGCCATTTAATAGACACCCTCAATAGGCCAAAGAGGGTGCCATTCATTAGGCTACTGTTTCCAGCAAACCCATTCTCCAATTCATTTCCACTATTCCCCAGAGGAAATCTCATCCCTGTTTAAAGAGCAAACCCTAAGATGGTAGAATTTCTTTGACAGTCACTTTGTACATTCACAAAACCATGAGTAAAGAATAGTTACGGGCTGGGTGTGGTGGCTCAAGCCTGTAATCTCAGCACTCTGGAATGTCAAGTTGGGAGGATTGCTTGAATTCAGGAGTTTGAGACCAGCCTGGGCAAATAGTGAGATCCTGTATCTACAAAAAATCTTTTTTTTTTTGAGACGGAGTCTCACTCTGTTGCTCTGACGGGAGTGCAGTAGCACGATCCCGGCTCACTGCAAGCTCCGCCTCCAGGGTTCACACCATTCTCCTGCCTCAGCCTCCTGAGTAGCTGGAACTATAGGTGCCCGCCACCATGCCTGGCTAATTTTTTGTATTGTTTAGTGGAGACAGGGTTTCACCGTGTCAGTCAGGATGGTCTCCATCTCCTGACTCCCAAAATGCTCAGACTACAGGCGTGAGCCACCACGCCCGGCCTTTTTTTTTTTTTTTTTTTTTTAGATGAAGTGTCGCTCTTGTCCCCAGGCTGGAACATAATGGCGCAATCTTGGTTCACTGCAACCTCTGCCTCAGCCTCCTGAGTAGCTGGGATTACAGGCGCCTGCCACCACGCCCAGCTAATTTTTGTATTTTAATAGAGACGGCGTTTCAACATGTTGGCCAGGCTGGTCTCAAACTGTGACCTCAGGTGATCCACCCGCCTCGGCCTCCCAAAATACTGGGATTACAGGCATGAGCCACCACACCCAGCCAAAACATTTTTTTTTTTTTATTAGCTGGGCATGGTGGCATGTGTCTGTAGTCCTAGCTACTTAGGAGGCTAAGGTAGGAGGATAGCTTGAGCCGAGGAGGTGGAGGCTGCAGTGAGCCATGATCACGCTACGACACTCCAGCTGGGGTGACACAGCAAGACTGTGTTTCAAGAAAATGAATAATGACTGGGCGTGGTGGCTCATGCCTGTAATCCCAGCACTTTGGGAGGCAGAGGTGGTGGGATCACGAGATCAGGAGATTTGAGATCATCCTGGCTAACACGGTGAAACCCTATCTCTACTACAAATACAAAAAATTAGCCGGGCATTGTGGCAGGTGCCTGTAGTCAGTCCCAGCTACTCGGAAGGCTGAGGCAGGAGAATGGCGTGAACCCGAGAGGCGAAGCTTGCAGTGAGCCGAGATCGCGTCACTGCACTCCAGCCTGGGCGACAGAGCAAGACTCCGTCTTTAAAAAAAAAAAAAAAAGAAAATGAATAATCATGTTTAATAATTATAATACTTTTGAAAGTTTATGGAGTCTAACTGCCAAAATCAGAAATAAAAAATTCAGATTATTTCTGATTTTAATTCAATTTGGCTCATAATTTGATAAGATGTTGATTTCAATTGATGAATTTCAATCTATTCAGAATTGCCGGCTGGGCACGGTGGCTTACACCTGTAATCCCAGCACTTTGGGAGGCCAAGGCAGGCAGATCACCTGAGGTCAGGAGTTCGAGATCAGCCTGGCCAACATAGTGAAACCCTGTCTCTACTAAAAATACAAAAATTAGCTGGGCATAGTGGTGGGCCCCTGTAATCCCAGCTACTTGGGAGGCTGCGGCATGAGAATCAGTTGAACTCAAGCAGCAGGGGTTGCAGCGAGCCAAGACTGCACCACTGCACTCCAGCCTGGGTGACAAGAACAAGACTCCATTTCAAAAACAAAAATTGCTGACAGTAGAAATACTAAGATATTCTGTATACACATACACCAGGCAATATAAACTCCCTTGTTGCCAAACTGAAACATTTCTCATACCTTATCTTGCTGATAGAATCAGACACTTAACTTCCCTCTGCCTTAATGACCCCCTCATGATTTCTATGATGTCTTTTGCAGCACCTGTTCAGGTACTCTGTGCTCTTCCTCTTGTATCCCCATCTTGTCAGTGGAGGGCACCACATTCCCACTCCTCTCAAGGTAGGACTGTTGGCCTTTTCCACCATGTCTCACTCTTCCTTAACCACTTTACCCTCTCCCATCATCACCACTCCACTGTCCAATCTCTAGTTCTTCCTCTCCTCCACACTCCCATCAGAAGGGCCTCACTCACATGCAAAGGCATCTTAATGTATATCCCTTCCACTCCATCATCCTTAGGATGAGCTTCCTGACACCCTTACGCAACAGTAATAACACCACAATTCTTGCAGATCCCTTAACTCCTGCCAGGATCAGTTCCTACCTTGTTTAAAACCCGTCACTGCTCTCCAGTATTGACAGGACAAACTTTATATATATGCCTTAGTAGAAGACAGTCTTCAGGAATCACCACCTAATCCCTCCCCACAGCAATTCACTGAATGATTCCAGAACCCCAATATGTTTCTCGTAACTGTCAGCTACCAATAACGCCCTTCTTTGTAGCGTACATTTAGAAATTAAAGAACATACTTCTATAGAACCCTGTGTCAAAGCAGGAATCAAAAGAGAAATTAGAAAATGTTTTGAACTGAATAATGAAAATACCACATAATGAAATTTGTGAGATGCAGCTAATATGCCTACATGAAAATTGAAAACTGTAAACATATATGCTAAAATAGGTCCAAAAATCAAAGACATAAGGATCTAACCTAAGAAGCTAGAAACATTTAGTCACAGCTGTGTATTATAACTAAAAAAAAGGGAAGCTAGAAAAAGATGACTACGTTAAAATGAAGTAAAAAGAAGAAAACAGTGACAATTAAAAAGAGAAAGAAATAAAATCCAAAGCAAGTAACAGCAAAAATTAAGTCTAAAAATGGATTCTTTAAAAATATCAGGCCGGGCGCGGTAGCTCAAGCCTGTAATCCCAGCACTTTGGGAGGCCGAGACGGGCGGATCACGAGGTCAGGAGGTCGAGACCATCCTGGCTAACATGGTGAAACCCTGTCTCTACTAAAAAAAAAAAAAAATACAAAAAACTAGCTGGGCGAGGTGGCAGGCGCCTGTAGTCCCAGCTACTCGGGAGGCTGAGGCAGGAGAATGGCGTAAACCCGGGAGGCGGAACATGCAGTGAGCTGAGATCCAGCCACTGCACTCCAGCCTGGGCGACAGAGTGAGACTCCGTCTCAAAAAAAAAAAAAAAAAAATCAACAAAGTTGATAAAACAGAACAACTAGGAAAAAAGAGAAAACAAATTACCCATAACAGAGGTAGAAGATGGACCACCCCCTACAATTCTTTACAGTAAGACATTAAAAGGGAAATAAGAAAATGTTATGAACAACCTAATTCTAATAAAATTGACATCTTAAATGAAATTAACATGTTCTTTGAAAAATACCAACAACGACACAAAATGAAAAAGAAAAACTGAGCAGCTGTTTATCTAGTAAAGACATGGAATTCATGATCAAAACCCTTCCCACCAAATTCCAGGCCCAGGGATTTTACTGGTGAATTCTATCAACACTAATTTTACAAAAATACTTTTAGAAACTACAGAAGACAGGGACATTTCTCCCAAACTCATTTTATGAGGTTAGCATAACCATGATAAAACATAACCAAGAAAAAAAATCCCAATATTTCACAGACATAGACACAAAAATCCTTAATTTAAAAATTTGCCATTGTACTGCAGCCTGGACAACAAGAGCGAAACTCTGGGAAACAAACAAACAAACAAAAAAGCACTAATAAATGAATTTATTAATTTACTAAGGTAAAAAAATACAAAGTTGGCCTGGTACACTGCCTCACGCTTGTAATCCCAGCACTTTGAGAGACTAAGGCAGGCAAATTGCTTGAGCCCAGGAGTTCAAGACCAGCCAAGGCAACATGGCAAAACCCTGTCTCTACAAAAAGTACAAAAAATCAGCTGGGCATGGTGACATGCATCTGTTGTTCCATCCACCTGGGAGGTTCAGGTAGAAGGATCACTTGAACCCGGGAGGTTGAGGTTGCAGTGAACCATGATAGCTCTACTGTACTCCAGCCTGGGTGACAGAGGAAGACACTGTCACAAAATAAAAATTAAAAAAAAAAAAAAAAAAGAGAAAGAAAATACAAAGTCAATATATACAACAACCAAATGTTAGAATTCAAAGAAAGAGCCAAAAAAGTATTTCTATATAGCAGAAAATTAAAAAATTAAATGGGCGAATTTCAATAATTTATTTTATTTAACCTAATATATCCGAAATTGTATTATTTCAACAGGTAACACATAAAAAAGCATGATAATCTATTTTTATCCTTTGTTTCATTCTAAGTCCAGTGTGTATTTTAGACTTATGGCACGTCTCAATTCAAACTGACTGTATTTCAAATCAGCAATGGCCACACATAGCTACCATACCGGGCAGCACAGCTACAGATTTTGAACACAGCAATCAAAACCAATCAAAATGAAAATCCCAATCAAAATCACAAACTTTTAAACAAAATTAAATAGTTGATTGTAAAATCTGTAGAAATGTAAAGGATCCAGAATATCCAAAGCAATCTTGAAAGAAAAGAGCAAAGTTGAAAGACTTACTATAGTAAATTCAAGACTTACTATAAAGTTACGTACAGTAATCAAGACCGTGGAGATACTGGACTTCATCAAAATTAAGCTTTTATTCTTCAACAGACATCATTTAGAAAATGGAAAAGTAGGAAGTAGAACTAGATGGAGTAAAAAAAGATGAAAAAAAGAAAAAAATGGGACAGACATATAGATCAACAGAACAAAACAGAGTCTGAAAGGAAACTCATACACGTATGGTAAAATTTCAACAAAGGTGCCATTGTAATTCAATGGAGAAAAAAAGTATTTTCAACAAATGGTTCTGGAACAATTGAATAATTGTTTATACAAAACAAAACACAGAACATAGACCATTACTTCATACCACACAAAAATTAACTCAAAAGAGTTCACATATCTAAATGTAAAACCTAAAACTATAAAATTGTTAGAAGAAAACACAGAAGAAAATTGTGACCTTAGTTTAGGCAAAGATTTCTAGATATGACACTAAAAGCACAATCCTTAAAAGAAAAATTAAAAAAAAAAAAGAAAATAAAGATAAACTTGACTTCATCAAAATTAAGCTTTTACTCTTCAAAAGACACCATTTAGAAAATGGAAAAGTAGGAAGCAGAACTAGATGGAGTAAAAAAAGAGAAAAAAAGAAAATGGAAGAGACAGGTAATAGGATGGGAGAAAGTATCTGCAAATCATACATCTGAAAAAATTATTCAAACTATATAAAGAATTCTCTCTTAGAACTCAATAAGGCACAAAATGCTATTTTTAAAAACAAAGTATTTGAACAGACATTTCACCACGAAAAATAAATGTATGAATAGCAAATAGGCACGAGGAAAGATCATTAATTACATTAATGATTAATGACACTCATCATTAGGGAATGCAAATTAAAACCACAAGATACTACACTTCACACTCACTGGAATGATTATAACTGCAACCCTTACATAATGCCAGTAGGCATGTAAAGCAGTAGAGCCACCTTGGAAAACAGTTTATTTCTTAAAATGTTAAACATGGCTGAGCGCGGTGGCTCACGCCTGTAATCCCAGCACTTTGGGAGGCCAAGGCAGGCAGATCACAAAGTCAGGAGATCGAGACAATCCTGGCTAACACAGTGAAACCCCCAACTCTACCAAAAACACAAAAAATTAGCCAGGCATGGTGGCGAGCGCCTGTAGTCCCAGCTACTCAGGAGGCTGAGAGGCAAGAGAATGGCATGAACCCGGGAGGTGGAGCTTGAAGTGAGCTGAGATCGCGCCACTGCACTCCAGCCTGGGCGACAGAGCAAGACTCCGTCTCAAAAAAAAAAAAGTTACACATACACTTACCATGTGACCCAGCAATCCCACTCCTAGATATCTATACAAGAGAAATGAAAACACATGGCCATATTAAGCCCTGGACATGAATGGTCACAGCAGCATACTGCGTAGTAGCCCAAAATTAGAAACAACCCAATGTCCATCAACTTATAAATGAATGGGTAAACAAAATGTGGCATATCCACACAATGGAAAATCATTATTCAGCAAATATAAGAGAACACACTACTGATGCATGATACAATATGGATGAACCTCAACCATTAAGCTAAGAGAAAGAACCAGGCAACAAAAGACTACATATTATATAATTCAAATTGTATGAAATTGCTAGAAAAGGCAAAACTATTGAGACAGAAGATCAGCAGTCACTTGGGAACGGGAATCAACTATAAATGAACACAGGGGAATATTTTAGGTGATGAAATGTTCTAAAACTGGGACTGTGGTAATGACTACATAGTTGTTTACATTTAGTAAAACTCAAATAATGGTACACTTTAAAATGGATGAGTTGGGCCGGGCATGGTGGCTCACGTCTGTAACCCCAGTAATTTGGGAGGCCAAGGTTGGTGGATCACCTGAGGTTGGGAGTTCCAGATCAGCCTGACCAACATGGAGAAACCCCATCTCTACTAAAAATACAAAATTAGCATTAAAAATACAAAATTAGCCGGGCGTGGTGGCACAAGCCTGTGATCCCAGCTACTTGGGAGGCTGAGGCAGGAGAATTGCTTGAACCTGGGATGCAAAGGTTGCAGTGAGCCGAGATCGTGCCATTGCACTCCAGCCTGGGCAACAAGAGCAAAAATTCCGTCTCAAAAAATAAAAAAAAAAGAAGGCTGGTTGCAGTGGCTCACACCTGTAATGCCAGCACTTTGGGAGGCCGAGGCTGGCAGATCACGAGGTCAGGAGATCGAGACCATCCTGGCTAACACGGTGAAACCCCATCCCTACTAAAAATACAAAAAAATTAGCCGTGTGTGGTGGTGGGCGCCTGTAGTCCCAGTCACTCAGGAGGCTGAGGCAGGAGAATGGTGTGAACCTGGGAGGCAGAGCTTCCAGTGAGCTGAGATCGCGCCACTGCACTCTAGCCTGGGTGACAGAGCAAGACTCCGTCTCAAAAAAAAAAATAAAATAAAATAAAATAAAATGAATAAAATGGATGAGTTTAATGGCACGTAAAACTTCAATAGAGCTGTTTCAAAAATGAGTTGACTGATGGACAGATAAATGATGAAGCAAATGCAGCAACAGATTAGCAATTATATAATCTAGATGGTACAGTATATGAATGTCCACTGTACAATTATTCAAAGCTCTTTAAAATTTTTCATAATAGGCCGGGCGCGGTGGCTCAAGCCTGTAATCCCAGCACTTTGGGAGGCCGAGACGGGCGGATCACGAGGTCAGGAGATCGAGACCATCCTGGCGAACACGGTGAAACCCCGTCTCTACTAAAAAATACAAAAAACTAGCCGGGCGAGGTGGCGGGCGCCTGTGGTCCCAGCTACTTGGGAGGCTGAGGCAGGAGAATGGCGTAAGCCCGGGAGGCGGAGCTTGCAGTGAGCCGAGATCGCGCCACTGCACTCCAGCCTGGGCGACAGAGCGAGACTCCGTCTCAAAAAAAAAAAAAAAAAAAATTTTTTCATAATAAAAGGGCGGAAAGTTTGTCAAATTTAATTCAATGGCAATCACTCACATTATCAAATGTCACAATATACGAAGGGTTGACCCTTACATTACTGCATCAGATAGTATACTTTGACTTTTCATTTATAATCCTCAGAATAACAAATTCTGCTATACAGTTTTAACACAGTTTTCACTAAGGTTAGCTGACCGTATACACTATAGAGTACAGTCTAATAGTGCTAGTATAAAGTCATTTCCATATAGACCTATAATGCTGATAACTTTACCATATTCTTTGGCTTTCTTTTTTTTCCTCTTTTTTTTTTGAGATGGAGTTTTGCTCTTGTTGCCCAGGCTGGAGTGCAATGGTGCGAAGTCAGCTCACCGCAACCTCCACCTCCCAGGTTCAAGCGATTCTCCTGCCTCAGCCTCTGAGTAGCTGGGATTATAGGTATGCGCTACACAACGCCCAGCTAATTTTGTATTTTTAGTAGAGATGGGGTCTCTCCATTTTGGTCAGGCTGGTCTCAAACTCCCGACCTCAGGTGATCCCCCTACCTCAGCCTCCCAAAGAGCTGAGATTACAGGCATGAGCCACCATGTGCAGCTTTCTCTGGCTTTCTTGATCTCCCTGACCAAGGCTTCTGAGTATTCCACTGGATGTTCTGCTCCCATTCAGTCAGCTCCTTAAATATCACTTTTCCACAGGCACAGCTTTTAGGCCTGCCTTCTCACTCCCCGGACTATCTTTGGGCAATCACATTTGTGCCTGCCCCTTAGTATGAACATTAGCCCCAAAGATAAGAACTCTCTCATTTTACCGGGAGCTAGGGAAGGAAAGTGTATGAGCAAGGTAGAGAAGTGGGGGCAAGCAAAAAGTTTATTGAAGAGTGAAGGGTACCCTCAAGTTTCTGGGTAGTCCAGAGAAGGTTTTCACAGAGTCAAAGATGGGGTCTGAGCAGAGACTAAGTGCAGCCCATCTTCCCACTTTCCCTGAGTCCTCCAAACCTGCACCACAATGGGTGAGACGCTACTGGGGAGCTCTCTTTCCAGCTTGAAGTGAGCTCTCTCTCCTCTGTTCTCATTTACCCTACACACTGCTCTGCATTACCCGTAGCCCTCAATCCAATATGGCTATGTTTTGCCATTGCATTTACAATGTCAATACTCTCAAATGGCTTCCAGATCTTTACTTCAGAAAGCATGTGTTACATGCATGTCAAAAAGGACTTTGTTTATGGTCATTTGTATTTTCCAAAGGTCATGAGCAAACACCTTCTGTCATGCTCTATAGTCTGTTTTTGACTGAAGCTCTAAAATGCATATACTATAGAGGATGACAGAATGTGTTTTTTCATGACCTTTGGAAAATACTATCTGACACAGGCCCTCAAAACATGTTCAGTAGTTACCACTTGGTTACACTGGCCTGGAAACCTAGAGTAGACAGCTGCTTGGGAGTCAAGTTCTCCTTTCTGCTTTTTAAATGAAGAACATAGTAAATGTGTCACACAATTCTATGCCTGCTTCACAAGCAGGGCTGAGGAATGGAGGATGAAGACCAGGGGGAAATCCAGGCTGTGGGCCAATAATGCTAAGATTTTCTCACAGAGATGTAATGAAGTGAATATGAATGATTTAGTCGCTGTTACTGACATGGTTAGCAGCATGCAAATCTACAATTTCAGCATTTTGTTCTGGAGGCACTTTCTTCCACAGTCTAAAGGTGTTAAAGACTACAGAACTGAAATCAAACTGTCAGCTTAGAATGGAGACTACTTTATTAAGATAAAACTTTGAATCTCTGTGTCCTCTGACCCACTTGCTACAAGGAGACGGCTGCAGGGTTTCAGGATCTTAAGTAAGGCAACTCCAATAGCAATTTGCTTGTGGGCTTAGACTAGCAATTCTGTGACTTGCTGCCCAACTTCTGTTTCAACTTTATTCACTGCAAGCAGATTGTGATATCATTTTTCAGATCACAAATCCCAAGTCCACCTGAAGTTTGTTAATAACAGCCACAATTTATTTTCCGATTTCTACCAAGTCCCTTCCCCTCCACCGCATTCAAGCAAGTCTCTATCAGAAGTTTAAATTAGTCACTGGAACAAACATTTGAGTGCCCTGACCACAAAGAACTTAAAATATTAGAGAGAGATAAATTCCTGCTACTGAAGGAAATGGTAAGCACATATGACATTTAGGACCCTTTCTAGTACACAACCAATATCTATTTTCAGAAAAAATGTTTTGCAAGTTCCAGGAAATTTAACAGTTATTATTTGACACCCCAGAGCACTTGGATAGTGCATGTTTATTATTCAAAATAGTGCACAGAACATACTAATTTTATATACGGATCAAGGCACATGCTAAAATAGCCCCTGCTCCTGACAATAGTTGCCCAAGGATATCCATGAACATGATCAGTTGCTTCTTTATCTTTTTAGTCTTCTCTAGCTGGTTCAAGCTCTCCAGCCCTCAAGGACAAGTTAACAACATAGCTTGCAAATAGACTTTTCCCCCAGAAAAAAGAAATCCAGCAGCCCACCAAAACTGTCACCAGCCCTTCCCACACTTACCAGTGCCATAGGGAGGATGCAGCTGATGGCAGTGAGCATCAACGGCCTGAAAAAATACAGGTGGTAGTTTCAATTTTTATTTAAAATTCTTGCTTGCCAACTGCCTGAAATCTTTTAAGGCTACATGAATGGGTCTTCATGCCTCAGCCTGCCATTTCGTGGTCCAATCACTTTTGTTAACAAACACTAGTGGTCACTCATTAAAAAGCAGAAATGAAGAAAGGGAGTGAACTGTGGGCCAGCTTCTGGGCCTGGGCTAGAATGGGACATGATACAGGAAAATCAGCCTAAAGAGATCAAGACGGATGGATATGGGTCTGGGGGCGGGGGGCAAGGGATGATGCGGAGGGAGGCAAGAAAGTACTAAAGGGACAAGAGGAAGAAAGAAGGTTAAAGCACAAAGATAAAGCAGTAAGTAAACACCAGCCTACAATGGGGCAAAATTAGCATCAGTAGTGGTGGTGGTAGTCAGTCTCATAGGGCTTCTGACCCTAAACCAGGCTCACCCCTGAAGTCTAATTTAAGTGGTAGGATTTCATTTCTCCCATACTTCACACCTAAATATCCTCAGCCTCTAAAAGGCCCACTCTCTGGCACCTGATCCTAATTTTGCCCATTCCACTTTTCTTTACAGGGACATGGAAGGAGGGCTGACTTGTAACTGAAGTACCCAAATGTTATATATGTTTTTAAATCTGATTAATAAACACAAATTTGAAGACTTCTCACCAGCCCAACCTTGATTCAGTCCTAACTGCTGTGGACTCTAATAATCAAAATCAATACTAAAAAAACCAAAGACCTCACTCAATATAAGGTTATTTATACAAAATATAATAATGTAAAAATATTAAAGTAATCACTCCTTGACCGTAAGGGTATATATTTTAATTACAAAAAACTTCAAACATCTACCAAAGTGAAGAGTATAATGAAACCCATTACCCAGCTGGTGGCCAGACCCACTATGCCTCCATTCCAGCCCTCCCCTCCTCCCTCCAGATTATTGTGAAGTTAATCCCAGCCAGCATATCTTTTAGGGTGCATTTAATGGAAACTTTTTGAGAAGTACTTAGTATAAAGGGCTGGTTATTGCCCCTTCTAGAACTCTAACAGACTTCCAGGGGAATGCCACATAGGCAGGTTATGTCCAGCAAACCCAACCAAAAGAAATGCAGATAGGAGGTGATATCAAATGAGCTGCACAGAGTAGGGCTAAAAGCTGTGTCCATTCCTGCAGCCACAGCCCATCCTGTCCAAAAATTACTTGAAACAATGCTCTGTCTCAGCTACTGCTACTGTGAGAAGGCAAAGAGAGGGAATATCAAATAACCAGCTAGGTAGTAATATCCAAGTACTACCAATAAGATGGTAGTACCATCTTCTCCAAAAGGAGGGCACTTCAGAGGCCAGCATATCTTAATGAAAAAGCCAGATTCCAACAGCATGTTTCAATGACAGAGCTGGTACCTCATCGACTGCTTTCCTTAGCTACCCCTTTACGCTAGAAACATATAACCTTATTTTTATAACCTTTCTGTTTATATAAAACTACATAAACAGGAATAGAATGAAAGCCCATTGAGGGCAGAAATTTTTTTGACTGATTCCTTCTCTCCACACCTAAGAACCTGGAACAATACCTGTGTTAGCATTAGGTCCCATACGCCAACATCACTCTCTGCCTGTCTCCGGTGTGCCTGTGGTCCAGACTTGTCACCACACCCACATCCTCCGCAAGAGCGTATGAAGGTGCCAAGGCCTTCCAAGCCCTCAGGGATACACAGGGATACAGGAGAGGCCAGACACAGCTTCTCTGAGACAGGTTTAAAAAAGTTGGAGGGCTTAGCAGTCTCTCGAGGGTTGCAAGAAGGGCGGAGATGCTGACAATAGGTTGGAGGAGGCTAAAATCAGGTATATGAGTTAGGGAGAGGAACAATAAGGAGATCAGGCTGGAGCCTGGAGAATCCACTTTAAATTTTTCAACAGAGCAAAATAATCAAAGTGGTGCTTTTAGCGGATGTATCAGAAAAATAAAAAGTGGAAGTAAAGGAGGGGGTAGATATTAAAGGCAGAGAGATCTTTAAGTTATTTGAAAAAGAAGAGATCAGCTGGGTGCAGTGGCTCACACCTGCAATCCCAGCACTTTGGGAGGCCGGGGCAGGCGAATCTCCTGAGGTCAGGAATTCAAGACCAGCCTGGCCAACATGGTGAAACTCCGTATCTACTAAAAATACAAAAATTAGGGTCAGGCATGGTGACTTACGCCTGTAATCCCAGCACTTTGGGAGGCTGAGGCGGGCAGATCACCTGAGGTCAGGAATTCGAGACCAGCCTGACCAACATGGAGAAACCTCATCTCTACTAAAAACACAAAATTAGCTGTGCGTGGTGGCACGTGCCTGTAATCCCAGTTACTCGGGAGGCTGAGGCAGGAGAATGGCTTGAACCTGGGAGGCGGAGGTTGCAGTGAGCCAAGATTGTGCCATTGCACTCCAGCCTGGGCAACAAGAGCAAAACTCCATCTCAAAAA
>NC_037669.1:91271724-91302093 GCF_003255815.1 Theropithecus gelada
TTTTTTTTTTTTTTTTTGAGACGGAGTCTTGCTCTGTCCCCCAGGCTGGAGTGCAGTGGCGCGATCTCAGCTCACTGCAAGCTCCGCCTCCTGGGTTTACGCCATTCTCCTGCCTCAGCCTCCCGAGTAGCTGGGACTACAGGCGCCCGCCACCTCGCCCAGCTATTTTTTTGCACTTTTTAGTAGAGACGGGGTTTCACCATGTTAGCCAGGATGGTCTCGATCTCCTGACCTCGTGATCCGCCCGTCTCGGCCTCCCAAAGTGCTGGGATTACAGGCTTGAGCCACCGCTCCCGGCCTTTTTTGTATTTTTTAGTAGAGACGGGGTTTCACCGTGTTAGCCAGGATGGTCTTGATCTCCCGATCTTGTGATCCGCCCGTCTCGACCTCCCAAAGTGCTGGGATTACAGGCTTGAGCCACCGCGCCCGGCCAATTTTTTGTTAATTAGCTGTAGGCACCTATAGCCCCAGCTATTTGGAAGGCTGAGAAGGGAGGATAGCTTGAACCCAGGAGTTTGAGGGTGCAGTGAGCTGTGATCATGCTACTGCACTCCAGCTGTGAGATAGGGCAAGAGCTCATTTCTAAAAATTTTTTTTTTTTTTTTTTTTGAGACGGAGTCTTGCTCTGTCCCCCAGGCTGGAGTGCAGTGGCGCGATCTCAGCTCACTGCAAGCTCCGCCTCCTGGGTTTACGCCATTCTCCTGCCTCAGCCTCCCGAGTAGCTGGGACTACAGGCGCCCGCCACCTCGCCCGGCTACTTTTTTGTGTTTTTAGTAGAGACGGGGTTTCACCGTGTTAGCCAGGATGGTCTCGATCTCCTGACCTTGTGATCCGCCCGCCTCGGCCTCCCAAAGTGCTGGGATTACAGGCTTGAGCCACCGCGCCCGGCCTAAAAATTTTTTTAAAAATAATTTTTAAAAAGAGACTTCAAATCCCAAATGGCAGTGAAAGGCTTAACTTTATGATATGCTATCAATCATCCACATGCAACTGCCTGGACACACAAAATGAGTACACAGACATGAGAATCAAGTAAAAAATTTAAGCTACTCCTCAAACTTGGATAGTTTTCACTCATAGACTAGAATTTGTAGGACTATAATTTTCAATTACATACACACATAACATCTTCTACAAGCCACAGAACCTAAATTATGTGAAAAAAATTAAATATTTCAATATGCCACAGAATTGTGCAATCAGCACTACGAGCAATGGGACATCAGCAGTGATCTGGGTGACTATCACTATTGATCACACTTTCAGAGACATGTGCAACAAGAGAACCAGAGTAGCCGGAACACCATTAGGTAAACTAAGCACTTAAATTATTCCCTCTCATCCTCAAAAAATATTAATTACAAAAATAAAAACAGGCCAGGAGTGGTGGCTCATGCTTGTAAAGGAATTTGGGAGGCTGAGGTGGGAAGACGGCTTGAGGCCAGGAGTTTAAGACCTAGGCAACATAGCAAGATCCCATCTCTACCAAAAAAAATTTTTTTTTTTTGTTTTGAGATAAGGTCTTGCTCTATAGCCCAGGCTGGAGTACAGTGGGGCAATCTCAGCTCACTGCAACCTCTGCTCCCAGGCCCAAGTGATCCTCCCACCTCAGCCTCCTGAATAGCTGGGACTACAGGCACATGCTACCATGCTCTGCTAATTTTTGTATTTAAAATATAATTTTAAAAATATAAATAAAAACAATGCTAGTTTGCATCTGGCCTCAAAGAAAAAAAAAACTGTATATGATTCCTTCTCCTTTACTCTTGACCAAGCTGCTTTTCTGTCCAGTTTCTTTGGTCAGGTTCCTGAACCACTTAAAACACCAGAGTTCCTTTATGTGTAGTCAAGCCAACCAAAAGAGCCACAACCTTTTTTTGCCCAGCCCCAGAAAGTAAATGGTGTTAACATGTTTTTCAGTGAAGTGTAGAAGGGAAAAAACAAACTCTGTCTTCTATCAACATCTAAATTTTTGTGGATTATTTTCCTCTTTGATCCATTTTCTCTTTAACCCTTTCATACTGTTTCAGCTCTCTTCCTTCTCTTATTTATTCCTTCATCTCTGTTCCAAGTTCTTTTTGCTCTTACTCTTCTCAGTCTTAAAGGCCAGATCAATACCCTTTCAATTCATTTCCAATAGGAAAGAAAATGTATCAGGGACTAGGAAATCTAACTCACACCAATAGCAGCAGCTGCTACTATCATCAACAATAAACAAAATCAACAAGTATCCAAGCAATTATTCAATACCTACTGTAGATCAAATTGTGTGACAAGAATGATGGAGGAGATAAGGTACAAGAGAGTTACTGCTCTCCAAGAACTGACAATCTAGTTGGAGAGATCATGCCAAAATGTGTGAACAGTTAAAACGTAAAGCAGTCAGAAGACTGCAGTACATAATCTAAAAAAATAAACGAGCTGTATTGTTTGGACACAGATCAAAGGCAGGCATGGCCACTGTGCTCTAGGGGCTCTCAAGGAAACTGACTCAGAGAAAGCACGAGCTAGACTCTGAGGACCCCTAAGGGCAGTAAGAGATGAGGTGGTGAAGGGAAAGCTTTCCAGGAGGCTGACCATGTATAAGAAGGAAGAATATAAAACAGTAAATTTTATGTTACATATATTTTACCACAATTAAAAAAAAAAAAAAAAAGGAAGGAAGGAAGGGAGGGAGGGAGGGAGGGAGGGACAGGTGCTTGGGCCCCTCAGCTGTCTCTAGCAAGGCAGAAAAAGCCAATATAGAGGGCTTGACAATCTGAGAATTCCTGTGTATAGACAGGAACATCCTTGTGAACTTGGTCAACTGACACTGTCCAGAGCATAGTCACACACTATATAATTCCTAATACTATTTTTTCTAACCTAACATTATGAACATATCCTTTTCTTATTTTAAATACCAACATTGTATATAACCTGACAGTATGACTAAAGCAAAAGAAACTATTGATCAACAAGAGAGAGGTGTGCATGGTGAGGAAGAAAAACCCGATTATTGTTTTCTATCAGGGAAATGCCCTCTGGAGGCAGGGGTCCAGCAGCTTTGCTATAGCCATAGTGCAGAAATTCCACACCCAGAGGATCCATAGGTCCCCATTCTTCAGAGTTTTCTGCTCAGCACAAGAGAGGAAGTCTACAATCACTTCTAGAAATGAATCACAAAAAAAAAAAAAAAACCTTAGCTTTCAGCTTCCAGCCAGTTGCTAATAAAGATCTGAGTATCTAAATCCAAGATATTAACCTTTGCCAACCATCTGGGGGGAAAAAAAATCCCTAAACTAGTAGATAAAGCAAATTTTATAGAAATCATACAAGGCACACCTTAGTTACTTCTGTTTAAGTACCAATAAAATTTATTTGGTTGACATCATGCCAAGGTGCCCTTTTGACCTCAAATTTAATCAGAAACAAAATTCATATAAGAATTCATGAAAAGGCCGGGCGCGGTGGCTCAAGCCTGTAATCCCAGCACTTTGGGAGGCCGAGACGGGTGGATCACGAGGTCAGGAGATCGAGACCATCCTGGCTAAAACGGTGAAACCCCGTCTCTACTAAAAAATACAAAAAATTAGCCGGGCGCAGAGGTGGGCGCCTGTAGTCCCAGCTACTCGGGAGGCTGAGGCAGGAGAATGGCGTGAACCCGGGAGGCGGAGCTTGCAGTGAGCTGAGGTCCGGCCACTGCACTCCAGCCCGGGTGACAGAGCGAGACTCCGTCTCAAAAAAAAAAAAAAAAAAATTCATGAAAAAAGATTAGCAAAAACACTAAAGTAAGAGAAATATTTCCAATTTCCCATAATGGCCAGTGTTAGAGAAGGAAACATGCTTGCTGGGAAACTGTCAAAATGATCATAAAAAATATAAATAATGAGGATAATAACTGGCCTAAGGTGCAAGACATCCAAAGGTATGTTTTAGCTTACGTGTTAAAAAATAAAATGCTTGCTGGAATAATCAACTTTGTTCATTCTTTACAATTCCCATACTAACACCCCCTAAATCAATGAAATACAAGCTATAAGAAAAAAATATTAAAATCAGTACATGAAACAAATAAGCTCATTAGCCCAAAGGCAATGATTATTCAGGGCAAACCAGAGGGATCTGGATACTCTCAAGACATTTATCAGTCACTCAAACACAGTCATACAGAAGATGGTGATTCTGATGCTTATTGTATCAACCTCATAAAATTCTTGAAAACTCACTTCCTGAAACAAGTGCAAAGTTGCGCAATTCTGCTACTATACATTTCTGGTATGGTACATCTTTCTTGAATCTGTCCCACCCCTCCTTTCTAATTCTTACTAATTTGGGAATCTGAGGACCTTAAATATGCATATATTAGAAAACAAAGCAAATGTAACAAAATGTCCAAATGATGTCGACATACATTTGGTTTCAAGCTACAAGGCCATTCAATTAGTCTGGAGGAGACATTAATTAACAACAGCTCATCCTTAGATTTAACTGGAGGGGGATTACACTGGAGTTTACAACACTGCTCACCTTTAGGACAGAAGCTAAGCTGGTCATGTGCTCATTGAGGGCACCCTCAGATTCCTTGTAGGTCAAGCAAGTGAACTGGTACTCCTCGGGATCAAAGGCATCAGCCCCCTGCTGCTCCACATCGCTGGCTACTCCCACGTAATAGTCCTCTATGTCCCCAGGATCTTCATCCTCTTCTTCTTCCTCTTCCTCACAATTTGGGTCATAGTCCTCTTCATTGCTGTCAGACCCCTGGCTATTCATGTCCACTGACATCTTAGCATCCAGCCAAGTTGCAGATCAGGAAAGCAGTTGCTTTTTCCCCCTCCCCCTAAAACTACCGATTTCTCAAATGCATTAGTATTTTTGTCTTCTAAGGGAGGAAAAAAAAAAAAGTGTTACTTTTTCCCCACGACAAGTAGTAACAGAAACAGTTCAAGAATCAAAATGGGACAGTCCTGGCCCTAATCTCACTATAGCTTATTCCAACTCTGGTATCACATGGGGAATCTCACCATCATCCCCCTGGCCCAGGCCTATCAAAGGGAAATCCTTCCCTGGAGAGATAGAAGCAGCTGATAAATGGTAACTTCACATGAAAGGCCTGGCATGACAGGGCAAGGCCATCTGCTCCATGTCAGAAAGTCAAATTCCAATGAACTTGTTATTCTTCCCAAAGTCCTTAAGGGAGAAGCACATCCCCATAGCTGGCCGCCCAGAGGGGAGGCGACATAAAGGTTTAACTACCAAAGTTTAAAATTTTGCGTATCATGCCTCCATTAGTATTGATACAGACAGTACATAAATAGGAACACTTCCCGCTATAATATGTAGAAAAAGAAGACCACTGTTTCACAGACATTACTCTTAGGTGTCTGAAAGACAGGTGCATAGTTGGTAAAGAAAGAAAAACAAAAACAAAAAAAACACATAGGTCTTCAACATCCTCCTCTACTCTGCAAAGCTGACTGAACTTTCAGGTTTAAAGAGTTCTACTGGCCGGGTGTGGTGGCTCATGCCTGTAATTCCAGCAATGTGGAAGGCTGAGGCGGGTGGATCACTTGAGGTCAGGAGTTCAAGACCAGCCTGGCCAACATGGCAAAACCCCATCTCTATTAAAAATACAAAATTAGCCAGGTGTGGTGGCATGCACTTGTAATCCCAGCTACTTGGGAAGCTGAGGCAGGAGAATCACTTGAACCGGGAGGCAGAGTTTATAGTGAGCCAAGATTGCACCACTGCACTCCAGCCTGGATGACAAAAGTGAAACTCCATCGGCCAGGTGTGGTGGCTCATGCCTGTAATCCCAGCACTTTGAGAGGCCGAGATGGGTGGATCACTGAGGTCAGGAGTTCAAGACCAGCCTGGCCAACATGGTGAAACCCTGTCTCCACTAAAAATACAAAAAAATTAAGCGGACATGGTGACAGGCACCTGTAACCCCAGCTACTAGGGAGGCTAAGGCAGGAGAAACGCTTGAACCCAGGAAGCGGAGGTTACAGTGAGCTGAGATTGCACCACTGCACTCCAGCCTGGGCAATAAAAGCGAAACTCCATCACACACACACACACACACACACACACACACACACACACAAAAAAAACAGGGAAACTCCATCTCAAAAAAGAAAAGCCGCAGACAGTAAAATGTTAATTACATATAAACGAAAAGAGAATACTAGTTGAGAAAGCGAAACAGTCACAAATCCTAACTTCAACTCACAGAAGATTGTGGCAAACACCCATTAACTTTTCTACACAACTACTATCTCATCTGATGAGCTGCAAGGAACAATATCAACTAGTGATTTAAATCTAAAACTAGGCCAGGTGCGGTGGCTCACGCCTGTAATCCCAGCACTTTCGGAAGCCGAGGTGGACAGATCACGAGGTCAGGAGATCAAAGAGCATCCTGGCCAACGTGGTGAAACCCCATCTCTACTAAAAATACAAAAATTAGCTATACATGGTGACACGTGCATGCAATCCCCAGCTACTTGGGAGGCTGAGGCAGGAGAATCACTTCAACTAGGGAGCTGGAGATTGCAGTGAGCCGAGATCCTGCCACTGTACTGCAGCCTGGCAACAGAGCGAGACTCCATCTCAAAAAACAAAAAAAATCTAAAACTAATAGAACCTTAAAGTCCAAGAGCATTTGGATTTAATAGTATGTAAACAATTTATTTAAACAAATCTTGATTAAATACAAAAGCAAATATAAAATCTACTTGAAGTAGGTAATCTGTCCGGAAAAAAACAACGAACCATAATCTAAAACAAAGACTGAGGGCCAGGTGTGGTGGCTCACAAGTATAATCTCAGAATTTTGGGAGGCTGAGATGAGAGGATCCCTTGAGGCCAGGAGGTCAAGACCCCCCTGAACAACCTAGTGAGACCATGTCTCTACAACACATTAAAAAAAAAATAATCCCAGCACTTTGGGAGACCGAGATGGCCAGATCACCTGAGGCTAGGAGATTGAGACCAGCCTAGCCAACATGGTGAAATCTCATCTCTACTAAAAGTACAAAAATTAGGCTGGGCGCGGTGGCTTATGTCTGTAATCCCAGCACTTTGGGAGGCTGAGGCAGGCAGATCATGAGGTCAGGAAATCGAGACCATCCTGGCTAACACGTGAAACTCCCGTCTCTACTAAAAATACAAAAATTAGCTGGGCATGGTGGCATGCGCCTGTAATCCCAGCTACTCAGGAGGCTGAGGCAGGAGAACTGCTTGAACTTGGGAGGTGGAGGTTGCAGTGAGCTGAGATTGCACCACTGCACTCCAGCCTGGGCAACAGAGCGAGACTCAATCTGAAAAAATAAAAAAATAAAAAATAAATTAGCTGGGCATGGTGGTGCACACTTGCAATCCCAGCTACTTGGGAGACTGAGGCAGGAGAATCACTTGAACCAGGGAGGCGGAGGTTGCAGTGAACCAAGATCGTGCCACTGCACTCCAGCCTGGGCAACAGAGTGAGACACTGTCGCAAAAAAAAAATAAAATAAACAAATAAATAAAATAAAATAAGACAGGCATAGTGGTCATGCGTCTGTAGTCCTGGCTACATGGAAGAACTGCTTGGGCCTGGAAGGTCAAGGCTGCAGTGAGATCATTCCACTGCACTCCAACCTAGGCAACAGAGAGAGATTCTGTCTCCAAAAATAATAATAATAATTCAAGTAAATGCTCTTCTCCTTAAAAAAAAAAAAAAAAGGCCCACGTACAGTGGCTCACATCTGTATCAGTGGCTCACATCTGTATTATAATGCCCACACTTAGGGAGGCTGAGGCTGGAGGATCATTCAAAACCAGGAGTTCCAAACCAGCCTGGGCAACATAGCAAGACCCATGTCTACCAAAAGGAAAAAGAATTTGTAACCAGTCTAAAACACTATGGAGTCCTGAGATATGGTATCACTCTGACACCCAGTCTGGGATATAAAAACATGATCATGGCCCACTGTAGCTTCCAACTCATGGGCTCAAGAGATCCTCCTGCCTCAGCCTCCTGAGTAGCTGGGACTACAGGCATATGCCACGCCCATACCTAATTTTATTTTTTGTAGAAACAGGGTTTTACTACGTTACTCAGGCTGGTTTCAAACTCCTGGCCTCAAGCGATCCTCCTGCCTTGGCCTTACAAAACGCTGGGATTACAAGCAAGAGCCACTGTGCCCAGCATAGAGTCACATTTTTATGTAATAAAAATATTGGCCAGGCACGGTGGCTCACACTTGTAATCCCGGCACTTTGGGAGGCTGAGGCGGGTGGATTACCTAAGGTCAGGGGTTTGAGGCCAGTCTGACCAACATGGAGAAACCCAGTCTCCACCAAAAACACAAAATTAGCTGGGCATCGTAGCACATGCCTGTAATCCCAGCTACTCAGGAGGCAGAGGCAGAATTGCTTGAACCCCAGAGGTGGAGGCTGCAGTGAGTCAAGATTGCATCATTACACTCCCGCCTGGGCAACACGAGGGAAACTCCAATTAAAAAAAAAAAAAAAAATCAGTATATCTAAGTTCATATGTTAACTATAAATGCTCCCATTTCTAAAAATTAAAAAAAAAAAAAAAAACGGCCCTATTAATTATGGGGCAATAAAAATAATGTTTGCAGTCTGACCTTTTTTTTTTTTTTTTTTGAGAAGTCTCGCTCTGTCACCCAGGCTGGAGTGCAGTGGCGCAATCTCAACTCACTGCAACCTCTGCCTTCCGGGTTCAAGCAATTCTCCTGCCTCAGTCTCCGAGTAGCTGGGACTACAGGTGCACGCCACAACGCCCAGCTAATTTTTTTTGTATTTTTATTAGAGATGGGGTTTCACCATGTTGGTCAGGCTGGTCTCGAACTCCTGACCTCATGATCCACCCGCCTCAGCTTCCTAAAGTGCTGGGGTTACAGGCATGAGCCACCATGCCCAGCCAGCAGTTTGACTTTTAACAAACTCTTCTGCATGGCAGAGCCATATAATCACAACTAAACTATGGTGTTTTTTCTTTAGGAGAAAAAGTTAATCTTTAAATTAAAGATACCTGTAATTCTTGGCGATCTCTCAGGCAGATGTCACCCAAGTATTCTACGTAATATGACTTCCATCTAAAATGAAAAGAATTACATTTTTAAAACTGGCATACTGCTTTTGTAAGTTTATTTTTTTTTTAAAGCAAAGGTATTTTAAAGGACAAGTAACAAGGGACAGTAACTATTAAATTAATTATCTTCTTTTAAGTGCCAACAAAAATCCATGTCATAATTACACTGACAAGAGTTACCTGACCTTCTAAAAAAAGAAAGTATTCAGCTAGGCATGGTGGCTCATGCCTGTAATCCCAGCATGTTGGGAGGCCAAGGCAGGTGGATCACCGGAGGTCAAGAGTTCAAGACCAGCCTGGCCAACATGGCGAAACCCCATCTCTACTAAAAATACGAAAATTAGCTGGGCATGGTGGCGGGCACCTGTAATCCCAGCTACTCGGAAGGCTGAGGCAGGAGAATCACTCGAACCAGGGAGGCAGAGGTTGCAGTGAGGTGAGACTGCGCCACTGTACTCCAGTCTGGGTGACAAGAGACTTCGTCTCCAAAAAAAAAAAAAAAAGTATTCTAAGTAAACAGGTAGGAATAATTTAACCTCAATTCTCTCTCTCAGTTTGGAAGACTGTTTATTTTTTCTTTTGAGACAGGGTCTCCCCTCTGTCACCCAGGTTGGAGTGCAGTGTTGCAATCTCAGCTCACTGTAACCTCCACCTCACCCAGCTGAAAGGCCGCTTCTTCACTCCAATACTTCTGTCCTTCAGATTCTCTACAGCAACTACCACAATTTCAATCCTAAATGTTATGTAGATGTTGACAAAGCAAATTGTAACTGACTTAAAATTGAATTTTTACTATAAAATCACCACCACTGTGGTAATCTAACACAGAATAATGCTAATATTTCAGATCTCACTTTACTTATGCTGTTGTGGCTCATTTATGTCACATTACTCATAAATGTTGTGGTGGTACATGCTTGTAGTCCCAGCTACTTGGGAGGCTGAGGTGGGAGGATCTTGAGCACAGGAGGCTGAGGCTGCAGTGAGCCAAGATCACGCCACTGCACTTCAGTCTAGGCAACAGAGTGAGACCCTGTCTTCAAAAACAAAAAAAGTTCCAGGACCAGGTGTGGTGGCTCACGCCACTAATTCCAGCACTTTGGTTTGGGAGGCCAAGGTGGGTAGATAGCTTTAGCTCAGGAGTTCAAGACTAGGCTGGGCAACATGGTGAAACCCCATCGTTACAAAAAACACAGAAATTAGCCAGGAATGGTGGCGCATACCTGCAATTCCAGCTACTCGGGAGGCTAAGGCAGGAGAATTGCTTGATCTGGGAGATGGAGATTGCAGTGAACCAAAACTGTGCCACCGCACTCCAGCCTGGGCAACAGAGCGAGACTCCGCGTCAAAAAAAAAAAAAAAAAAGAAATTGCCCACAGGCTTCTTACCAACCAGATATTTAGGTGGGGAAAACTCCACACTCCCTCAAAAAAAAAAAAAGAACACCATTTCATACTAAGTGTTCTAGGTACAGATTTAAATGAAAATTTAATTTTTAATCATCTCAAAGTTAAATATCCAAATTCTACTTGAAAAAGTGGGCCGGGCACAGTGGTTCACACCTGTGATCCCAGCACTTTGGGAAGCTGAGGTGGGCAGATCACAAGGGCAGGAGTTGGAGACCAGACTGACCAACACGATGAAATCCTGTTTCTAGTAAAAATACAAAAATTAGCTGGGCGTGGTAGCGTGCGCCTGTAGTCCCAGCTACTCAGGAGGCTGAGGCAGGAGAACCGCTTGAACCCAGAAGGTGGAGGTTGCAGTGAGCCAAGATCGCACCACCGCACTCCAGCCTGGGCGACAGAGCAAGACTCCGTCTAAAAATAAAAAATAAAAAATAAATAAATAAAAAGTAAAAAGTGATCTTGTCCTGACAGTACTTTTTTTTTTTTTTTTTTGAGACAGAGTCTTGCTCTGTTGCACAGGCTGGAGTGCAATGGCACAATCTCGGCTCACTGCAAGCTCCACCTCCCGGGTTCACATCATTCTCCTGCCTCAGCCTCCCAAGTAGCTGGGACAACAGGCACCCACCACCACGCCCGACTAATTTTTTGTATTTTTAGTAGAGATGGGGTTTCACTGTGTTAGCCAGGATGGTCTCGATCTCCTGACCTCATGATCCACCCACCTTGGCCTCCCAAAGTGCTGGGATGACAGGCGTGTATCACCGGCCAACAGTATGTATTTCTTTAGTAACATAACTGACAGTAACATTTTTATTTCCTTTGAAACTTAAATATTATCCCTACATCCCAGACAGAAATGGCATAATAGACATTATTTTTGGAGTTCAAGACCAACCTGGGCAACACTGCCAAATGCTGTCTCTACCAAAAAGTCTTAAAAATTAGTAGGGCATGGCCGGGCACGGTGGCTCAAGCCTGTAATCCCAGCACTTTGGAAGGCCGAGACGGGCGGATCACGAGGTCAGGAGATCGAGACCATCCTGGCTAACACGGTAAAACCCCGTCTCTACTAAAAAAATACAAAAAACTAGCCGGGCGAGGTGGCGGGCACCTGTAGTCCCAGCTACTCCGGAGGCTGAGGCAGGAGAATGGCGTAAACCCGGGAGGCGGAGCTTGCAGTGAGCTGAGATCCGGCCACTGCACTCCAGCCTGGGCGATAGAGCAAGACTCCGTCTCAAAAACAAAACAAAACAAAACAAAACAAAACAAAAAAATTAGTAGGGCATGGTGGCACATGCCGGTAGTCCTAGCTGCTCAGGAAGTTGAGAGAGGAGGATTATTTGAGTCCAGGAGATTGCAGTGAGCCATGATCACGCCACTGCCCTCCAACGAGCCAGGTAACAGAGGCCCTGTCTCTAAAAAAAAAATTTTTAAGGGTCAGGTACAGTGGCTCACGCCTATAATCTCAGCACTTTAGAAGGTCAAAGCGGGAAGATCGCTTGAGCCCAGCAGTTCAAGACCAGCTTAGGCAACCTATTAAGATTCCCGTACCCACAACAAATTTAAAAAATTAGTCAGGTATGGTGGTACATGCCTGTGGTCGCAGCCACTTGGGAGGCTAAGAAAGGAGGATCACCTGAGCCCAGAAAGTCCGGGCCGCAGTTAGCTGTGATCGCCGCCACTGCACTCCAGTCTGGTGACAGCAACTTTGTCCCGCCCACCAAAAAAAAAAAAAAAAAAAAATTCGTCCAGAGCCAAAGTCACATGTTCAGGGGACCTGACAACCATCCTGGGCTTGCTGACCACGCACAGAACACATAAGTTTTAGTGAGTCTGATGACGTTTACTCCAGATATGATCACTAGCGCTGAATGGTCATTCCTAACTACACCTCCGAAGAAAAACTACTTGGCACAAAACTAGAAATCAGCAATTTCGTTTCAAAATCCTACACTCTATATCTGTCTTTTCTAATACGGTGACCACAAGGCACATGCGGTTATTTAAATTTAATTACACTTAAAAATTAAGTAAAATTTAAAATTTAGTTTCTCAGGTGCATTAGCCTACAGATCAAATGCTTAACGGCCACGTGTGGCTAATAGCTATCATGTTGAACAGCAAAGGTATAGAAATGTCGCTATGACAGAAAGTTCTATGGGACTGGGCAATGAACAGTACGAAGGCGAAGTCATCCAAGAACGCGACTGTCCAAGCAGCTTCAGGCGAGGCGGCGACACAGTTCCGGGGCCGCACATCCCGAGGGGCCGCGGGCTCCGGGATATTCGCGCGGACGCGGAGCCCACGAGCTGGGGATAGCCTCCACAGGCGGGCGTTAAACCGCGCGGGCAGCGCTGCGAGGGCTCCCGAACAGGACTCGAGCGGGGAGCCCCGAGGCCGTGCGTTTCCCCGCCGCGCCAGACAGGGAGGGCCTAGATGTGCCGGCGCTGGTTGGTCAGAGGCGGTGGCCTCTGACCTTTCCGCGAGCTGAGAAGACGGCGGGAGGAAAAAAGACAGAGACAACGCTGGGCGCCCGGCGGTCCCTCCGCTGACGGCGGGTAATGCTCGGACAGCGAACCGGCGGTGGGGGGTGCCCGGGCCTCCCGGGCGACGGCGAAGGCGGAGTCCCGGCCCGGCCGGGGAGGCTGGCTGAGAGGCCCCCCCCAGCTGCCCGCCAAAGTAAACAAGGCCGCGACGTGCGCTGCGCACTTACCGGGAGCTGCGGCCTCGCGGCCGCTGAGCCCGGACGAGCCAGACCGAGTCAGGCCGGGCCAGAGGGACTGGATTGGGGAGAAGCGGCGGCAGAGGCGGCGGGCCGACGCCGGTCAAGCCCGTGCTGCTTCCTCCAGAAGAGTCGTCCTCGCAGCTCCGGAAGTACTTGGCGCCGTTGCGTCACTTCCGGATCGGGGTCGACCCACGGTCGCTCAGGTCGCGACTGGCTCCTGGTTAGAGGGCTCTTTAGCGCCGCCTCCTTGCAATTTAGCTCTCTGACCCATAGTCTGACTAGGGTACGGCAGGTGCCGACCGCGTCTGGAGCCACCATTCGCCTACCAGCGTCTCCCGTTGAGATGTTCTTAACCAACGCGTTTCTCACCGCCTTGTCATTTCACTGTGTACTCCGAGATCGGGCACGGAGAAGACATCCTGGCGTCGGTGGAATGTCTAAAGAACCATTGTTTCCCGGCCGTTATCTGGTCTGAGGGGAGCTGGGCCGGGAATTTCTGCCTACACCCCGAGGCGGTCGCCGGGTGGCCCCAGAGCCGCAACCATACCACGCTTTCGCTTCCCCCGCCGCGGCCTCGTTCGCCGCCCAGTTCGACTTACCGTCACCGTGCAAGGTTGCATCTTAACTGCCTTGCTTGCAGTTTATTTTCACACTATAGGAGTTGTCATCATGACTTCCAGTTACCTTCTGGGACCGGTTGTCAAATGGTGTGGCTAGAACTCAGATTGTTGCTGCACCACAGTGGAAATGCCAATGTGAAGCCGCTGATGTTAGGAAGGCTCCAGGGTGTGCAATTCCATAGACAACAAATCAAATCATATCCAACCATACTGGACTCGCGTATATACGCATTTAAGACACCTGTGCTGGCCGGTCGCTGTGGCTCATGCCTGCATTCCCTGCATTTTGGGAAGCCAAGGTGGGAGGATCGCTTGAGCCCAAGAATTTGATGTAGTGAGACCCCTCCTTCTTTCTACAAAAAACAAAAACAAACAAACAAACAAAAACCTAAAAATTAGCTGGGCGAGGTGGCACACGCCTGTGCGTCCCAGCTACTCAGGGGGCTGAGGTGATATAGGATTGCTTGAGCCGAGGAGGTCAAGGCTGCAGTGCGCCGAGATTGCACAACTGCAGTCCAGCATCGGTGATAATGGACCCTGTCACAAAGCAACAATAACAAACCATACAATGTAGAAAGCCATTGAAAATCATGCCGGGTGGCCGGGCACAGTAGCTCACGCCTGTAATCCCAGCACTTTGGGAGGCCGAAGAGGACAGATCACGAGGTCAGGAGTTCGAGACTAGCCACACCAGCATGGTGAAACCCCGGCTTTACTAAAAATACAAAAAATTAGCCGGCATGATGGCAGGCGCCTGTAGTCCCAGCTACTTGGGAGGCTTAGGCAGGACAATTGCTTGAACTCGGCAGGCGGAGGTTGCAGTGAGCCGAGATCGCGCCACTGCACTCCAACCCGGGCGACAGAGTTTAAGACTCCGTCTCAAAAAAAAAAAAAAAAAAAAAAAATTCCGGGTGGGCTGCCCTGCCTGGGGAGTAGCATTCCTTTTTTTTTTTTTTTTTTTTTTTTTTTTGAGGCGGAGTCTTGCTCTGTCGCCCAGGCTGGAGTGCAGTGAGAGAGCCGCTATCTCAGCTCACTGCAACCTCCGCCTCCCGGGTTCAAGTGATTTTCCTGCCTCAGTCTGCCAAGTAGCTGGGACTACAGGCGTGCACTACCGCGCCCAGCTAATTTTTTTTTTTTTCTTTTTTCTTTTTTTTTTTTGAGACCGAGTCTCGCTCTCTCGCTCAGGCTGGAGTGCAGTGGCGCGATCTCGGCTCACTGCAAGCTCCGCCTCCCGAATTCACGCCATTCTCCTGCCTCAGCCTCCCCAGTAGCTGGGACTACAGGCGCCCGCCACTACGGCCGGCTAATCTTTTTGTGTATTTTTAGTACAGACGGGATTTCACTGTGTTAACCCGGATGGTAATTTTTGTATATTTAGTAGAGACAGGGTTTTACCATGTTGACCAGGATGGTCTGGATCTCTCGACCCCGTGATCCGCCCTCCTCGGCTTCCCAAAGTGCTGGGATTACAGGCGTGAGCCACCGCTCCTGGTCTCCTTTGTTTATTTACTTCTTTAATAAACTTGCTTTCACTTTACCAAAAAAAAATAAAATAAATCATACTGGGTGGTGGGGTATGGTGGCTCAAGCCTGTAATCCCAGCACTTTGGGAAGCCAAGGTAAGAGGATCGCTTGAGCCCAGGAGTTGGAGAGCAGCTTGGGAAACATAGTGAGATTCCATGTCTACAAAAAGAAAAAAAAAAAAAAAAAATGTTTTGGCCGGGCGTGGTGGCCCACGCCTGTAATCCCAGCACTTTGGGAGGCCGAGGCAGGTGGATCTCTTGAGCCTGGGAGTTGGAGACCAGCCTGGGCAACACGGTGAAACCCCATCTCTACAAAAAATACAAGTTAGCTGGATGTGCTTATATACCTACTTAGGAGGCTGAGGTGGGAGGATCACTTAAGACTCAGGAGGTGGAAGCTGCAGTGAGCAAGGGATCCGGCCACTGCACTCCAGCCTAGGGGACAGAGCCTGAACCTGTCTTCAAAAAAAAGGGGGAGGCCGGGCGCGGTGGCTCAAGCCTGTAATCCCAGCACTTTGGGAGGCCGAGGCGGGTGGATCACGAGGTCAGGAGATCGAGACTATCCTGGCTAACATGGTGAAACCCCGTCTCTACTAAAAATACAAAAAACTAGCCGGGCGTGGTGGCGGGCGCCTGTAGTCTCAGCTACTTGGGAGGCTGAGGCAGGAGAATGGCATGACCCCGGGAGGCGGAGCTTGCAGTGAGCCGAGATCACGCCACTGCACTCCAGCCTGGGAGCACAGCGAGACTCCGTCTCAAAAAAAAAAAAAAATAAAAAAAAAAAAATAACAAAAAAAAGGGGGAAAAAAATGCCGTACTAAGGCACCTATTGACAAGGAAAGGTATTTGGGACATACTCAAGTGATAAAAATAGGATAGGGGCCAGGCGTGGTGGCTCACACTCGTAATCCCAACATTTTGGGAAGCAAAGGTGGGTGGATCGCCTGAGGTCAAGAGTTCCAGACCAGCCTGACCAACATGGCAAAACCCTGTCTCTACTAAAAAATACAAAAATTAGCCGGGCATGGTGGTACGTGCCTGTCATTCCAAGTACTCGGGAGGCTGGGGCAGGAAGAATCACTTGAACCTCGGAGGTGGAGGTTACAGCGAGCCAAGATCGCACCACTGCACTCCAGCCTGGGCAACAGAGTAGCTCCATCTCAAAAAAGAAAAAATAATGGCGTGAACCCGGGAGGCGGAGCTTGCAGTGAGCCGAGATCGTGCCACTGCACTCCAGCCTGGGGGACAGAGCTAGACTCTGTCTCAAAAAAAAAAAAAAAAAAAAAAAAGGCCGGGCGCGGTGGCTCAAGCCTGTAATCCCAGCACTTTGGGAGGTGGAGACAGGCGGATCACGAGGTCAGATGGAGACCATCCTGGCTAACACGGTGAAACCCCGTCTCTACTAAAAAATACAAAAAACTAGCCGGGCGAGGTGGTGGGCACCTGTAGTCCCAGCTACTCGGGAGGCTGAGGCAGGAGAATGGCGTAAACCCGGAGGCAGAGCTTGCAGTGAGCCGAGATCATGCCACTGCACTCCAGCCTGGGCGACAGAGCCAGACTCTGTCTCAAAAAAAAAAAAAAAAAAAAAAATACAAAGTCAACCATGGTGGTGTACGCCTGTAATCCCAGCTACTTAGGAGGCTGAGGCAGGAGAATTGCTTGAACTCAGGAGGCAGAGGTTGCAGTGAGCTGAGATCGCTCCACTGCACTCTAGCCTGGGTGACAGAACGAGACTCTGTCTCAAAAAAATTTAAAAAAAAAAATAAATAAATAAATTCAGTACATGTCTCTATTTGTAGCTATCCACATACACATTTACACAAAGCTTTTCATTAGTAACAGGCTATTGCAAATATCATTCTGCTGCTTTTTTCACTTAGTAGAAGGTGCTATTACTATCCCCATTTCACAAAGAAGTGATCAAACTAAAATTCTTTTTTTTTTTTGAGACAGCGTCTAGCTCTGTTGCCCAGGCTGGAGTGTAGTGGCACAATCATGGCTGACTGCAACCTTGACCTACCAGGTTCCAGCGATTCTCCTGCCTCAGCCTCCTATGTAGCTGGGATTACAGGCACTCACCACCATGCCTGGCTAATTTTTGTATTTTTAGTAGAGACGGGGATTCACCATGTTTGCCAGGCTGGTCTCGAGCTCCTGACCTAAAGTGATCCACCAACCTCTGCTTCCCAAAGTGCTGGGATTACAGGCGTGAGCCACCATGCCAGTCCAAGCTAAAATACTAACCCTAGCCATCTGAATCCAGAGCCTGCCCTTTTGACAGTGCTGTAACCCTTCTGAGTTTCTAACAGTATAAATGTATCGTATTTGAGCAGTCTCCAATTGCAAGTCATCTGTTTCCAATTTTATTTTGTTTTATTTTGAGATGGAGTCTCACTCTGTTAGCCAGGCTGGAGTGCCGTGGTGCAATCTCAGCTCACTGCAAGATCCGCCACCCGGGTTCAAGCAATTCTCCCACCTCAGCCTCCTGAGTAGCTGGGACTACAGGTGCATGCCACCATGCCTGGCTAATTTTTGTATTTTTAGTAGAGACGGTGTTTCAGCATATTGGGCAGGCTGGTGTCAAACTTCTGACCTTGTGATCCACCCGCCTCGGCCTCCCAGTGCTGGGATTACAGGTGTGAGCCACTGCGCCTGGCTATCTGTTTCCAATTTTTCACAATTATAAAGAGTGTTACAGTGAACACCCTTGGATGTACTCCTTTTTTTTTTTTGAGACAGAGTTTCGCTTTTGTTGCCCAGGCTGGAGTACAATGGCATGATCTCAGTTCACCACAACCTCTGCCTCCCGGGTTCAAGTGATTCTCCTGCTTCAACCTTCGGAGTACTGGGATTACAGGCATATGCCACCATGCCCAGCTAATTTTGTATTTTTAGTAGAGACAGGGTTTTTCCATGTTGGTCAGGCTGGTCTCAAACTCCCAACCTCAGGTGATCCACCCGCCTTGGCCTCCCAAAGTATTGTAATTACAGGTGTGAGCCACTGCTCCTGGCCCTCTTTTTTCTTTTGGGATGGAGTCTCCCTCTGTCACCTAGACTGGAGTGCAGTGGTGCAATCACTGCAGCCTCAATCTCCTTGGCTCAAGTGATTCTCCTGTCTCAGCCTCCCAAGTAGCTGGGACTATTATAAGCATGCACCATCATGTCTGGAGAATTTTTTTAAATAGATATGGGGTCCCATTATATTGCCCAGGCTCGTCTCAAACTGTTGGGCTCAAGCAATTCTTCTGCCTTGGCCCCTCAAAGTGGGATTATACGTGTGAGCCACAGCCTGTAGTTCTTTTTGCATAGTTGTGAACAAGTTTTATATTTTATTTCTAGAAATGGAAATAAAGGAGTTGCTCAGTCAACTCCTATGCTCATTTTATATTGTAATAGATACTGTCAAATCACAATTCTTTTTTTTTTTGAGACAGAGTCTCACCCTGTCGTCCAGGCTGGAGTGCAGTGGCGTGATCTCGGCTCACTGCAAGCTCCACCTCCCGGGTTCATGCCATTCTCCTGCCTCAGCCTCCTGAGTAGCTGGGACTACAGGCATCTGCCACCATGCCTGGCTAATTTTTTTTGTATTTGTAGTAGAGACAGGGTTTCACCCTGCTAGCTGGGATGGTCTCGATCTCCTGACCTTGTGATCTGCCCGCCTTGGCCTCCCAAAGTGCTGGGATTACAGGCGTGAGCCACCGCACCCAGCCGAAATCACATTTCTTAAATGCTTTGTTCTTTCAGACTGGTTAAAGGCTAGGCACCAAGTTGTTACATATGGTGAGTGAAGAGGACCACAATATCTGTGGTCAAGGAGCTTTGTTCTAATAGGAGATGCAGAAATTAGTAGAATAATTCAACAATAAGTATCAAATTACTACTATGAGTGCACTGGATGGAAATACAAGAAAAATAAAAATAAAAATTATCACCGTGAGCCGGGCGTGGTGGCTCACGCCTGTAATCCCAGCACCTTGGGAGGCTGAGGCAGGTGGATCACGAAGTCAGGAGATCAAGACCATCCTGGTTAACACGGTGAAACCCCATCTCTACTAAAAATACAAAAAAAAAATTTAGCCAGGTGTGGTGGCAGGCGCCTGTAGTCCCAGTTACTGGGGAGGCTGAGGCAGGAGAATGGTGTGAACCCGGGAGGCGGAGCTTGCAGTGAGCCGAGATCACGCCACTGCACTTCCAGCCTGGGAGACAGGGCGAGTCTCCGTCTCAAAAAAAAAAAAATTATCACCGTGAGGAGTGCTGCATAGGACAGTTGGTAGACTCAGTCCTCAGCCTCTCTTCCATCTATGCTCCTTCCCCAGTGATCTCATTCAACCTCTTTGCCTTAGGACCTCCCATACACTGATGACTTCCAGGTTTTTGTTTCTAATCCTACCAAATTTCCTATACTTCACACTCAGTATATTCAGTTATCCATTCAATACCTCCATTTGGATGTCATATTGGCACTCAAATTTAACATGTCTTAAATAAAACAAAATTATCAACTTTACCTCCAAACCTGCCACTCCCCTAGTATTTCCCAGCTCAATACCACTATCTCTCTCCATTTATTCAAGCCAAAAATTCACAAGTTTGGCCAGGCATGGTGGCTAACACCTGTAATCTCAGCACTTTGGGAGGCCAAGGTGGGCAGATCACCTGAGGTCAAGAGTTCAAGACTAGCCTGGCCAAGATAGCAAAACCCTGTCTCTACTAAAAATACAAAAATTAACTGGGCATAGTGGCGGTCACCTGTAATCCCAGCTACTTGGGAGGCTGAGGCAGGAGAATTGCTTGAACCCAGGAGGTTGCAGGGAGCCAAGATTGTGCCACTGCATTCCAGCCTGGGTGACAGAGCAAGACTCCATCTCAAAAAAAAAAAAGAAAGAAAGAAAGAAAGAAAAAACAAATCACAAGTTTTCCGTGAGTTTTCCTCTTCCAAATTTCACATTCAGTCTACAAGCAATTCCCATGAGCTATACCTCTGAGATATGTCCTGACTTTAGCACTTACCACTACCTGAAGCTCTAATCCAAGCCACCCTCAATGTGTCTTTGGATGTGAGCAGTAGTCCCGTAACTAGTCTCCCTGCTTTAAAATATTTCTTATTTTTGTAGAGACAGGATCTCACTCTGTCACCCATGTTGGAGTGCAGTACATTTTATTTTTTATTTATTCATTTATTTTTATTTTTCGAGGCAGAGTTTTGCTCTTGCCACCCAGGCTGGAGTACAATGGTATAATCTTGGCTCACTGCAACCTCCACCTCCTGGGTTCAGGCGATTCTCCTGCCTCATTCTCCCAAGTAGCTGGGGCTACAGGTGCACCACCATGCCTGGCTAATTTCGTATTTTTAGTAGAGATGGTGTTTCGCCATGTTGGCCAGGCTGGTCTCAAACTCCTGACCTCAGCTAATCTGCCCTCCTTGGCCTCCCAAAGTGCTGGGATTATAGGCATGAGCTACCGTGCCCAGCCCAATACATTTTATTTTTATTCTTTTTCTTTTTAAAAAAATGTTTATTCTTTTCAAGATAGAAGGTGGGATTTTTCCTTTTTTTCTTTTTGAGACAGAGTCTCGCCCTGTTGCTCAGGCTGGAGTGCAATGGCGTGATCTTGGCTCACCGCAGCCTCTGTCTCCTAGGTTCAAGCGATTCTCCTGCCTCAGCCTCCTGAGTTGCTGGGATTACAGGTGCCTGCCACCATGCCTGGCTAATTTTTCTTATTTTTAGTACAGATGGGTTTTCACCATGTTGGCCAGGCTGGTCTCAAACTCCCGACCTCAGGTGATCCACCCACCTCAGTCTCCCAAAGTGCTGGGATTACAGGTGTGAGCCACCTCAGGAGATCAAGACCAGCCTGGCCAACATGGTGAAACCCCATCTCTACTAAAAACACACAATTAGCCGGGCATGGTGGCGCATGCCTGTAATCCCAGCTACTTGGGAGGCTGAAGCAGGAGAATCGCTTGAACCCGGGAGGCAGAGGTTGCAGTGAGCCAAGATGGCACCATTGCACTCCAACCTAGGCAACAAGAGCTAAACTCTGTCTCAAAAAAAAAAAATTTTTTTAAAGCACAAAACGTGTCATTTTTCTTTTCAACATCCTCTAAAACTTTCTATCACAGTCTTTGGCCTTACGGACCAACAAAGGGTAGTCTAGAGCCAGACAGCTAGGATTAGAATCCCTTGACCGGATACAGTGACTCATACCTGTAATTCTAGCACTTCAGGAGGCTGAGGTGGGAGGATTGCTTGAGTCCAGGAGTTCGAGACCACCCTGGGCAACAAAGGGATACCCTGTCTCAAAAATAATTAATCAAAATTGAGGCTTGGGGGAGTGGGTCATTCCTGTAATTCTAGCACTTTGGGACGCCAAGACAGGAGGATCACTTGAGCTCAGGAGTTCAAGACTAGCCTTGGCAACAGAGGGAAACCCCTCTCTACAAAAAATACAAAAATTAACCTCAGCCGGGATGGTGGCTTATACCTATAATCCCAGCACCTTGGGAGGACAAGGCAGGTGGCTCACCTGAAGTCAGGAGTTTGAGACAAGCCTGGCCAACATGGTGAAACCCTGTCTCTACTAAAAATACAAAAATTAGCCAGGTGTAGTGGAGGGTACTGGTAATCCCACCTACTCAGGAGGCTGAGGCAGGAGAATCACTTGAACCTGGGAGGCGGAGGTTGTAGTGAGCCGAGATCATGCCACTGCATTCCAGCCTGGGTGACAACAGCAAAACTCCATCTCAAAAAAAAAAAAAAAAAAAAAAAAAAAAAGGCATGGTGGTGCACACCTGTAGTCCCAGCTACTAGGGAGGCTGAGATGGGAGAATGGCTTCAGCTCAGGAAGTGGAGATTGCAGTGAACCGAGACTGTGCCATGCACTCCAGCTAGGTGACAGAGCAAGACCCTGTCTCAAAAAAAAAAATTTAAAATAATACTTTAAAGAGAATCCCAACTCCACATCTTCCTATCCATGTGACCTTGGGGCAGGGAACCTTACCTCTCTGTGACTTAGTTTTCTCATTTGTGAAATTAGGAAAATAATAGCAGCCTCTATTGAGTGAAAAAAGCAAACTAGTATTTACAATATAGCCTTTTATCAATGAAAACAGTTTGTGTAAGTGTGTGTGAGTGTGTATAGGTGTATATATAAATATGTATGTTAACTCATTGAAAGGGCCCTGAAAGATATGTACAAAATGCTAATATTTTATTTATTGATTTATTTAATTTTTTTCTGAGGCCTAGCCTAGGAGACAAGGGTAGGTGACAGAGCAAGACCCTGTCTCAAAAGACCCTAGGTGACGCTCTGTCACCTAGGCTGGAGTGCAGTGGCGCTATCTTGGCTCACTGCAAACCCTGCCTCCTAGGTTAAAGCGATACTGCCTCAGCCGGGCACAGTGGCTCACACCTGTAATTCCAGCACTTTGGGAGGTTGAGGCGGGAAGATCACCTGAGGTCAGGAGTTCAAGATCAGCCTGGCCAACATGGTGAAACCACATCTTTACCAAAACATACAAAAATTAGCCAGGCATGGTGGCACGTGCCTGGAATCCTGATTACCTGGGGGGCTGTGACAGGAGAATCACTTGAACCTGGGAGGCGGAGGTTGCAGTAAGCCAAGATCCTACTACTGCACTCCAGCCTGGGTGAAAGAGTGATATTCTGTCTCTGTCTCACAAAAAAAAAAAAAAAAAAAGCAATCCTGCCTCAGCCTCCCAAGTAGCTGGAACTACAGTGGCGTGCCACCCTGCCTAGCTAATTTTTATATTTTTGGAAGAGATGGGGTTTTGCCACGTTTCCCAGGCTGGTCTCAAACTTCTAGGCTCAAGCAATCCTCCTGCTTTGGTCTCCCAAAGTGCTGGGATAACTCACTGCACCAGTCAAAATGCTAATACTTTATATTCCTATTTTTTCAAATTGGGTTCTTTAATCTATCCAGAATATGTATTTGGTAGGAGATGGGATTTAGATTTATTTTTTCTAATTTGATAATTTTTTTTTCTTTTGAGATGGAGTTTTGCTCTTGTCGCCCAGGCTGGAGTGCAATGGCACGATCCTGGCTCACTGCAACCTCTGCCTCCCAGGTTCAAGCAATTCTCCTGCCTCAGCCTCCTGAGTAGCTGGGATTACAAGTGTGCGCCAACATGCCTGACTAATTTTCATATTTTTAGTAGAGACAGGGTTTACCCATGTTGGCCAGGCTGGTCTTAAACTCCTGACCTCAGATGATCTACCCGCCTCCACCCCCCAAAGTGCTAGGATTACATGCATGAGCCATGGCACCAGGCCTAATTTGATTATTTTTAATCCCAACACCACGTATTAAATAGGTCTTTTTTTTTTTTTAATAGAGTCTCACTCTGTTTCCCAGGCTAGAGTGCAGTGGTGCTATCTTGGCTGACTGCAATCTCTGCCTGCTGGGTTTAAGCGATTCTCCTGCCTCAGCCTCCCAAGTAGGTGGGACTACCGGCACATGCCACCACACCCAGCTAATTTTTGTTTTTTTGTTTCGTTTTGTTTTGTTGAGATGGAGTCTTGCTTTGTCGTCAGGCTGGAGTGCAGTGGCGCAATCTCAGCTCACTGCAACCTCTGCCTCCCAGATTCAAGTGATTCCCCTGCCTCAGCCTCCCAAGTAGCTGGGTTTACAGGCACACACCACCACACACGGCTAATTTTTTGTATTTTAGTAGAGACAGGGTTTCACCATGTTGGCCAAGGTGGTCTCGATCTCCTGACCTCATGATCTGCCCACTTCGGCCTCCCAAAGTGCTGGGATTACAGGCGTGAGCCATCGTGCCTGGCCTGAATAGGTCATTCTTTATTCACTATTTATTAACACCTTTATCATCATCTAAATTCCCTTGTGTACATGGGTTTGTTATCTGGGCTCTTCGTTCTATTTTGAAGGTCTGTTTGCCTATTCCCGGTTCAATACTACAATGGGTTTTGTTTTTTTTTTTGAGATGGAGTCTCGCTCGTCGCCCAGGCTGGAGTGCAGTGGTGCGATCTCAGCTCACTGCAACCTCTGCCTCTCGGGTTCACGCCATTCTTCTACCTCAGCCTCCCAAGTACCTGGGACTACAGGTGCCTGCCACCACGCCCAGCTAATTTTTTTGTATTTTTAGTAGAGATGGGGTTTCATTGTGTTAGCCAGGATGGTCTCCATCTCCTGACCTTGTGATCCACCCGCCTCAGCCTCCCAAAGTGCTGGGGGATTACAGGCGTGAGCCACCGTGCCTTGCCACTACAATGTTTTTTTTGTTTTTTTGTTTTTTTTTTTTTTTAGAGACGGAGTCTCCCTCTGTCGCCCAGGCTGGAGTGCAGTGGCCGGATCTCAGCTCACTGCAAGCTCCGCCTCCCGGGTTTACGCCATTCTCCTGCCTCAGCCTCCCGAGTAGCTGGGACTACAGGCGCCTGCCACCTCGCCTGGCTAGTTTTTTGTATTTTTTTAGTAGAGACGGGGTTTCACTGTGTTAGCCAGGATGGTCTCGATCTCCTGACCTCGTGATCCGCCCGTCTCGGCCTCCCAAAGTGCTGGGATTACAGGCGTGAGCCACCGCGCCTGGCCAACACTACAATGTTTTAATTGTAGCTTCATGGTTTCTGTTTTTAAAAAATTTTGTGTTTTATTTATTTATTTATTTATTTTTTGAGATGGAATCTTACTCTGTCACCCAGGCTGAAGTGCAGTGGTGAGAACTCAGCTCACTGCACACCTCCACCACCTGGGTTCAAGGAATTCTCCTGTCTCAGCCTCCCAAGTAGCTGGGACTACAGGCGCCCATCACAATGCCAGGCTAATTTTTATATTTTCAGTAGAGACAGTGTTTCACCATGTTCGCCAGGCTGGCCTCAAACACCTGACCTCAAGTGATCCGCCTGCCTCGGCCTCCCAGTGTTAGAATTACAGGCATGAGCCACTGTGCCCGGCCAATTATTTATTTATTTTTTGAGATGCAGTCTCGCTCTGTCACCCAGGCTGGAGTGCTCTGGCGTGATCTCGGCTCTCTGAAACCTCTGCCTCCCTAGTTCAAGCAATTCTCCTACCTCAGTCTCCCGAGTAGCTGGGACTACAGGCGGGTGCCACCATGCCCCTATGTATTTTTAGTAGAGATGGGGTTTCACCATGTTGCCAGGCTGGTCTTGAACTCCTTACCTCAGGTGATCCACCTGCCTTGGACTCCTAAAGTGTTGGGATTACAGGCGTGAGCCACTGCAACTGGCTGGTTTCTTTTTTCTATATGGTAGAACAAGATGCCTTGGTTGATTTTTTTTCCTTCAATCAGCTTTCTCAGGTTGAAGTCTTTATTGGTCTTTTTCAAAAATTTCTGGCTGGGCGCGGTGGCTCACGCCTGTAATCCCAGCACTTTGGGAGGCCGTAGGCGGGCGGATTACGAGGTGAGGAGATCGAGACCATCCTGGCTAACACAGTGATACCCCATCTCTACTAAAAAAAAAAAAAAAAAAAAAAATGGCCGGGCATAGTGGCTCAAGCCTGTAATCCCAGCACTTTGGGAGGCCGAGACGGGCGGATCATGAGGTCAGGAGATCGAGACCATCCTAGCTAACACGGTGAAACCCCGTCTCTACTAAAAAATACAAAAAACTAGCCGGGCGAGGTGGCGGGCGCCTGTAGTCCCAGCTACTCGGGAGGCTGAGGCAGGAGAATGGCGTGAACCCGGGAGGCGGAGCTTGCAGTGAGCCGAGATCCAGCCACTGCACTCCAGCCCGGGCGACACAGCGAGACTCAAAAAAAAAAAAAAAAATTAGCTGGGCGTGGTGGCTGGCACCTGTAGTCTTAGCTACTCGGGAGACTGAGGCAGGAGAATGGTGTGAACCTGGGAGGTGTGAGCTGAGATTGTGCCACTGCACTCCAGCCTGGGTGACAGAGTGAGACCCCGTCTCAAAAAAAAAACCTTAGATTCAGTTTTATTTTTTTTTTTTTTTTTTTTTTGTATTTTGTTTTGTCAATGGAGTCTCACTACACGACTCACTGCAACCTCAACATCCTGGGCTCAAGGGATCCTCCCACCTCAGCCTCCTAAGTAACTGGGACCACAGACATGCACAACCATGCCAAGTTAATTTTTTTCTTTTTTCTTTTTTCTTTTGAGACAGAGTTTCACTCTTGTCTCCCAGGCTGGAGTGCAATGGTGCAGTCTTGGCTCACTGCAACCTCCGCCTCCCATGTTCAAATGATTCTCCTGCCTTAGTCTAGAGAGCAGTTGGAATTACAGGTATCTGCCACCACGCATAGCTAATTTTTGTATTTTTAGTAGAGACAAGGTTTCACCATGTTAGCCAGGCTTTTCTGGAACTCCTGACCTCAGGTGATCTGCCTGCCTCAGCCTCCCAAAGTGCTGGGATTATAGGCATGAGCCACTGCTCCCAGCCAATTTTTTTTTTTTTTTTTTTGTAGAGACCAGGTCTCACTATGTTGTTCAGGCTGGTCTCGAACTCCTAGTCTCAGGCTATCCTCCTGCCTTGGCCTCCCAATGTGCTGGGATTACAGGGCATGAGCCACCATACCTGGCCATGTTTCTTTTTTTTAATTGTTTTTTATTTTTGTGGAGACAGTATCTCACACTCCCATCCAGGCTGGAGGGCAGTGACATTTTATTTTTTATTCTTTTTGTTTTTTAAAAATTAATGTTTTTTGGGCTTGGCACGGTGGCTCACGTCTCTAATCCCAGCACTTTGGGAGGCCGAGGCAGGCAGATCACAAGGTCAGGAGTTGGAGACCAGCCTGGCCAACATGGTGAAACCCTGTCTCTACTAAAAATACAAAAATTAGCCTGGCGCAGTGCCATGCATCTGTAATCCCAGCTACTCGCGAGACTGAGGCAGGAGAATTGCTTGAACCCCAGGAGGCGGAGGTTGCGGTGAGCTGAGATCTGGCCACTGTACTCCAGCCTGGGCGACAGGAGCAAGACACTGTCAAAAAAAAAAAAAAATCAATGTGTTTTTCAAATAAGAAAATGGAGGAGGCTGGGCATGGTGGCTCACGCCTGTAATCCCAGCATTTTGGGAGGCTAAGGTGGGTGGATCACGAGGTCAAGAGTTGGAGACCAGCCTGGTCAACATGGTGAAACCCGTCTCTACTACAAATACAAAAAGTAGCTCAGCATGGTGGCGAGCGCCTGTAATCCCAGCTACTCGGGAAGCTGAGGCAGGAGAATCCTGTGAACCCGGGAGGCGGAGCTTGCAGTGAGCCCAGATCTTGCCATTGCACTCCAGCCTGGGTGACAGGGCAAGACTCTGTCTCAAAACAAAAAAAAAGAAAAGAAAAAGAAAGTGGAGGCTTGTCCGGGTGCGGTGGCTAACGCCTGTAATCCCAGCACTTTGGGAGGCGGATGCAAGTGGATCATGAGGTCAGGAGACAGAGACCATCTTGGCTAACACGGTGAAACTGTGTCTGTACTAAAAATGCAACAGATTAGCTGGGCATGGTGGCAGGCATCTGCAGTCCCAGCTACTCGGGAGGCTTAGGCAGGAGAATTGCTTGAACCCAGGAGGCAGGGAGGTTGCAGTGAGCCGCAGTTGCGCCACTGCACTCTAGCCTGGGCTACAGAGCAAGACTCTGTCTCAAAAAATAAAAATAAAAAAGAGGCCGGGCGCGGTGGCTCAAGCCTGTAATCCCAGCACTTTGGGAGGCCGAGACGGGCGGATCACGAGGTCAGGAGATCGAGACCATCCTGGCTAACATGGTGAAACCCCGTCTCTACTAAAAATACAAAAAACTAGCCGGGCGTGGTGGCGGGCGCCTGTAGTCCCAGCTACTCGGAGGCTGAGGCAGGAGAATGGCGTGAACCTGGGAGGCGGAGCTTGCAGTGAGCCGAGATCGCGCCACTGCACTCCAGCCTGGGTGACACAGCGCGAGACTCCGTCTCAAAAAAAAAAAAAAAATAAATAAATAAAAAAATAAAAATAAAAAAGAAAGTGGAGGCTGGGCGCGGTGGCTCATGCCTGTAATCCTAGCACTATGGAAGGCTGAGGTGGTTGGATCACTTGAGGCCAGGAGTTTGAGACCAGCCTGGCCAAGATGGTGAAACCCTATTTCTACAAAATACAAAAATTAGCCTGATTTGGTGGTGCATGCCTGTAGTCCCAGCTACTCAGAAGGCTGAGGCAGGAGAATCACTTGAACCCAGGAACTGGAGGTTGCAGTGAGCCAAGATCACGCCCCTGCACTCAGCCTGGGTATCAGAGTGAGATTCTAAAGGAAAAAAAAAAAAGGTCGCCAGGCGTGGTGGCTCACGCGGAGGTTGCAGTGACCCGAGATCATGCCACTGCACTCCAGCCTGGGCAACAGAGCCAGACTCCATCTCAAAAAAAAAAAAGGCCAAATTTTTTTTTTTTTTTAAAAAGATGGAGGGCGTCTTGCTATGTTTCCCAGACTGGTCTCGAACTTGAGAATTGCTCAAGCAATTCTCCCATCTTAGCATCCCAAAGTGCTAGAATTACAGGCCTCAGTCACCACGCCCTTCCCACATATAGCAAACTTCAACATCAATGATCATAAAGATAACTACAGATTTCAGATTTCACAAATTTATTTGCTTGCCATATCTTCTTTCTTCGTTTTATTTTTTGCTTTTTAATTTTTATGTGTTCTTTTTTGCCTTGGCTTCCCAAGAAGCTGGGATTACAGGTATGAGTCACCATGCCCAGCCATGCATAGCAAACTTCCTACATTTTGTTTTGTTTTGTTTGAGACAGAGTCTTGCTCTGTCACCCAGGCTGGAGTGCAGTGGCACGATCTGGGCTCACTGCAAGCTCCACCTCCCAGGTTCACACCATTCTCCCACCTCAGCCTCCCGAGTACCTGAGACTACAGGCATCCGCCACCACACCTGGCTAATTTTGTTTTTGTATTTTTAGTAGAGACGGGGTTTCACTGTGTTAGCCAGGATGGTCTCGATCTCCTGACCTCGTGATCCACCCACCTTGGCCTCCCAAAGTGCTGGGATTACAGGAATGAGCCAACTTCCTACGTTTTTGTTTGCATAGTTGAGTGATATTGTTTCATCCTCCTGCTTGGATGCTAGTTTGACTGAGTATGAGGTTCAATTTTTTCTTTTTTTTTTGAGATATAATCTCTCTGTGTCACCCAGGCACGAGTGCAGTGGAAAGATCTTGGCTCACTGCAACCTCTGCCACCTGGGTTCAAGCAATTCTCATACCTCAGCCTCCCGAGTAGCTGGGACTACAGGTACCCGCCACCACACCTGACTAATTTTTGTATCTTTTTTTTTTCCGGAGATGGAGTCTCCATGTTGTTGCCTGGGCTGGATTACAGGAGTCTGCCACCACACCCACTAATTTTTGTATTTTTAGTAGAGATGGGGTTTCATCATTTGGTGAGGCTGGTCTCAAACTCCTGATCTCGTGATCCTCCCGCCTCGGCCTCCCAAAATGCTGGGATTACAGGTGTGAGCCACTGTGCCCAGCGTAATTTTTGTATTTTTAGTAGAGACTACGTTTCACCATATTGGCCAGCCTGGTCTTGAACCCCTGACTTCAAGCAATCTGCTGCCTCAGCCTCTCAAAGTGCTGGGATTACAGGTGTGAGCCACTACCTGGCCACAGGAACTGTTTTTGTTAATGTCACCAATGAATTCCTTTTTGCTATATTCAGTGGCTATGTCTACCTATCAGGCATAGTTGATGCTCTTTCCTTAGGGGTTCCAGGACCCAGTGACCCAGGGTCACTTCTATGTTGTTTTCTCTTTTCCTAGTCCCTTTTCATCTTCCTAATCTCCTAACAGTGTAAGGACGAAAGGCTCCATCTCTGAACTTCGATTTTATTTATTTATTTATTTATTTAATTTTTTTTTTTTTTTTTTTGAGATGGAGTCTCGCTCTGTCACCCAGGCTGGAGTGCAGTGGCCGGATCTCAGCTCACTGCAAGCTCCGCCTCCCGGGTTCACGCCATTCTCCGGCCTCAGCCTCCCGAGTAGCTGGGACTACAGGCGCCCGCCACCTCGCCCGGCTAGTTTTTTGTATTTCTT